>NC_056726.1:1119808488-1119844262 GCF_019279795.1 Protopterus annectens
ACTACTCATCAAAAAGAACCACACCACACTCATCACATAGTCTCTCAAAACCTACGCCACCAAAACGCACACATAGAAACATAGAACACACACCTGCACTGAGGCTCTCAATAAAAATCTGCATAAGCAACAGAGACCTCCAAAGCAGAAACGCAAGCAACCTCCACCCCCCCCAAAACAACCCAAATGGCACATAGCCCACAAACTCAGTGTGCCATTCAACCATAGCCCATAAGGCATAACAACATACCCAACACTCTAGTCATAGGTGACTCTATAGTCAGGCACACTGATGTTCCACTCACCAGGCTAAACAAGGAGAAAGTTACTGTAAGCAGCCTGTTGGGTGCCAGGATCTGCCGCATAACGCATGCACCCAGGTCACTCCACAACAAGTACAAATATGACTCTGTCATTGGCCATGTTGGTGTGAGTGACCTGAGACATACCTCCCTAAACTACATGACAAGGGACATGGAGGAACTCTCCAATCTTGCAGCCCAAGCAGGTATGACCCTAGCCCTGAGTAGCATCCTGCCATCACCCAGAATGACACCACAGTACAAGGAAAAAATGATTGACTTCAACAATTGGATAAGCTTCTGGTGTCATTCTAAGGGGATCCAGTATCTGTCTGCCTGGGATGACATGATTGACAGACCACAATGCTTTGCCAGAGATGGCCTGCACCTGTCGCCCTTGGGATTCCGGATACTGGCTAAGGCTCTTGCCACCCCTATAGTGCCTTTTTTAGGCAAGGTTCAAATGACAAATTCAGCACCATAACAGGTATATGCAAGCAAAATCTGAGGGTAATGCTACTCAATGCTAGACGTCTAAACCTCAAAATGCACCCACTCGAGGCACTCCTTAAAATGGAGAACATCAACTACTGTGCTGTGACAGAGACCTGGTTCAAAGCTCCAGAGAGCACCCCTGCATTACCAGGCTATGATTTATACCACACCTTTTGGCCACTTAACCTGAACTAAAACACTAAAGGTGGAGGCGTGTCCATATTCATTAAGGATATCCACACCTCCATGCTAGTTGCTCAGCATAATGCATCTGAGATTATCCAAGTGCAACTAACTCTGGGCCAGATCATAATCCAAATTGTGGCTTGCTACAGATCCCCCACCATGCCCCAGGATTCCCACTTCTCATTTCTTGATACACTGGAAAATATTAGGGTACAACCCAACACCCTAATAATAGGTGATTTCAACTACTCGACCATTAACTGGGAAAACTACTCATGTACTACCTCTTTTGCTCAATGTTTTCTGGAATTCATAAATACCAGTGCCTTGGATCAAATTATCCCCACCCCCACCAGGGGTAGCAATATCCTAGACCTGGTCATTACTAACATGGGCGACAGGTGTTCCACACCAGAGGTCGATTCCTTATTGGTCAGATCCAACCACAATCTAATCACCTAGACATCCACATCCCACCCCCACCCCCATTAGGGAAACCACTGTAAAACTATTTTTCCAAAACCAACTTCACACTTAGGTTCATAGGTTCATAGGTTCATACTAGGCTATCTGCCCGAGGGCATTTACAAGCCTAGCCCATAGTTTTGTGGCTTACGCCACCCCTTTAGTATGGGGAACTATACCCATTATTTTGCTGTGCCTCTGTTGAGCAGTGACACTGAGGTAATCCCTGGGGTATATCTGCGATCTCCCATCCATTGGTCAAGATTTCTCTTGAACAAGGCCAGCGAGGTGCTCTGCCTCACATATACCGGGATTTTATTCCACAGCATAGGGAGTCTTTGGGTGATGAATCTATCCCTCCAGCACGTCCTATTAATAGCCGTAACGAGGTTTAAGTCTCCGCCCTTGTGGCTCTGACGGATCTAGATTTTTGAGGTGAAGCATATTCATCAAATCTGGGTTTGACATGGCCTTGTATGTTAGGCAAAGGTCACCTCTGAGCAGCGTGTTTACTGAATAGAGCCGGAGTTCTTTCAGTCGGGCAGCATAGGACAGATGTTTGAGACCTTTATCCTTTTGGTGAGGAACTTTTGTGGCCTCTCCAGCTGCTGCAAGTGTCGAGTCAGATACATTCGAATGGGGCATTGTACTCAATCATTGGTCTGATGAGTGATGAGTATAGGGAGACTATGACCTCCCTTGATCTAGATGAGAATCTCTTCATGATAAGGTGGGCAATGTAGAAGGTCTTCCTAACTACTTTAGCTACATGGGTGTCGAATGACAGACTACTATCAACCTGGGTCCCCAGGTCCCTGATAACTTCTTCTGTACTCAGTGGATTGCCACCTATTTGGTAGCTAGGGGTAACCTTGTTTTTCCGAAGGGTATGACTATGCATTTTTGGCATTTAACTTTAGGCCATGGCTCTGGCACCAGTTATCCGTTTCTGTGAGACCCTTCTGAAGGATATCTGTGTCAGATCTGTTTTTTACTATGGCGCCCAGTTTGCAGTCATCTGCAAACTTTGTCAGCCATAACCCTCCTGTGTTTGCTTGTACTTCGGAAAAGTAGATGCCAAACAAGAGTGGGCCCAGGACTGAGGCCTGTGGTACACCACTTGTGACAGGCTTTGAGTCTGACATGGCGCCAGCAACTCAGACCCTGTGGGTTCTGTCACTCAGCCAGTTTGCAACCCATCTTGTGATGTATGGGTTAACATTTAAGCTGATGAGTTTTTCAATGATACCCGAGTGGGGTATTGTATCAAAGGCCTTCGCCAGATCGAGGTAGGCTGTATGGACTGCCTTTGCCTCATCACTGGCTTTGGTGACTGTTTCAAAAAGTCAACCAAGTTTAGAAGGCATTATCTGCCTTTGACAAAGCCAAACTGGGATGGATCCAAAGTCTGCAAATTCCTATGTCTTTATTTATGAGGTCCATTATGATCCTCTCCATGGCTTTGCAGATAAGGCTTGTCAAGCTAATGGGCCGGTAATTTCCAGGGTCGGTGGAGGCACCGCCTTTGTGAAGTGGGACCACAGTTGCAGTGCGCCACTCCCTGGGGATGCATCCAGAGGTAAGACTATGATTAAACAGCTGTCCTAGCTGTGGGTTTAATTCCTCGTTGAGTTAAGTGGAGCACACAGCCGGGGCCACCATCAGGACACAGGGAAGCTGTGTATTTTGCTTTGGAGAGAGAAGTTCTCACTTGGGCGTTGGAGATGTTTGGGGGCTGCAATCGCTTGGTATAGATATCTCTCCTTTGGGGAGGGGGAGTTTGCACTGAACCTGTCAGCCAGTATGTTGGCAATGTCTGTAGGATCAGTAATCTTCACATCATTTGAACTAGTTCTGAGCATATCTGGGAGTTTCCTCCCAGGTTTCTAACATAGCTAAAGAAGGCCTTATGATTGTCTTTTGAGTCTTTAGCTATTTTTCTCTCAAAATTTGCTTTGGATGATTTTATGAGAGCTCTTAGTTTTTACTTATAGTGATCAAGGGTGTCTTACCTTTTAAGGATTTTGCTCTATCTTGTAGTAGCTTCCTCCTTTGTTGTAGAGTTTGTTTATGGCTGGGGTCCACCAGAGGACGCTTGCCTTTGGTACAAAGAGTCTTTGTTTTGCTTGGGATTGCCTTATCCATGCAGTCCCTGCAGGTGCTGGTAGAAGGCATTTGTAAGTGATTCAGCGGCTTGAGTACTGTTTTCCTCATCGGGGCCTTAAAGGAGACCACACTAGTCTTTAGAAGTGTGAAGTCGGCTTTCGAGAAGTTCTTTACTGTGGTCTTTTATTTCAGGTGGGGTGGGATGAGGACCTCCAGCGAGATTAGTTTGTGATCTGATCTCACCAGTGAGGGGTATACTTCGGTGTTGAACATTGTGCTCCCATGTTCGTGATGATGAGATCAAGTATGTTTTCTCCTCTTGTGGGATGGTGACTAGTTGTTCCATGGCATTTGAGTTTATGAATTCCAGGAACTTTTGGGCTAGGGTGTTTGGGCTTGAGTAGTGTTCCCAGTCTATATTAGGGTAATTGAAGTCACCTAGTATGATGGTGTTTGGTGATACATTTATCCCCTCTAGTGTTTTCAGGAAGGCCATGTGAGGTTCCTGAGTTTGTGAGGGTGGCCTGTAACATGCTACAATTTGCAGAGCAGTCTTGCCTATGGTTAATTGCACCTGGATGGTCTCCAATGCATCGTCGTTGCCACCAGTCTTGAGGTGTGGGTGTCTTTGATGAATATGGATACCCCCTTTCTTGGTATTGTCCGGATTTTGGGGCGGAACAGCATGATAAGAGGTAAAACCTGATAGTGCTGGGGTGCTCTCAGGAGCCTTGAACCAGGTTTCTGTCACTGCACAGACATCGATGTTCTCCATACTGAGAAGGGCCTCGAGTGCGTGCATTTTGAGATTTAGACTTCTGGCATTGAGCAGCATTACCCTTAGTTTTTTTCCTTTTTTGTGTTCTAGGGTGGTAGGTTTAGAATTTGAGCCTTGCCTAAAAAAGGCACTATGGGGGTGGCAAGAGCCTTTGCCAATATCCTGAATCCCACGGGTGACAGGTGCAAGCCGTACCCTGCGAAGCAGCGTGGCTTGTCCAGCATGTCATCCCAGGCAGACAGACATTGGATCCCCTTTGAATGACACCAGAGTTTAAGCCAATTGTTAAAGCTGATCATCTTATCTCTGTATTGTGGCATCATACTTGGTGAAGGTAAGATACTGCTCAAGGTCAGGGTCATACCTGCCTGGGCTACATAATCAGAGAGCTCCTCAATGTCTCTTTTCATGTAGTCCAAGGAGGTAAGTCTCAGGTCGTTTACACCAGCGTGGACAATGACTGAGTCATATTTGTACCTGCTGTTGAGAGACCTGAGTGCTTGCGTTATGTGGCGGATTCTAGCACCCGACAGGCAGCTTACTGTGACCTTCTCCTTACTCAGTCTGGTGAGCGGGACGTCAGTGTGTCTGACTATGGAGTCACCAATGACTAGTGTGTCTGGCATTGTGTTTGGCCTTAAGGGCTGTGACTGTTTGACACTCTGACTGTGAGGTCTATGTGTTGCAGGTGTTGTGTTCTGAGGTGGTGGTTGTTTGGGTGTCTGCTTTGGTGGCCTCTGCTGTTTTGGTAGATTTTTGATCAGAGCCACGAGTATGTCTTTGTGTGTTTATGTGTATGATTTGAGGTTGTGATGGTACTATGTGAGACTGGGTCTATAGTGTGTGTGGTAACCTTCTCCTCCTGACTGGTCTTGCCAGTCCTATGTTGAGAGAGCTCAGCCTCCAGTTTGGCCGTATAGTTGCATCTCTCGCATGTATTTGTGTTTTGTGGGAGGAGGAGAGGGTTGTCTGTGTACATGAGGCAATTGTAACATTGCCTCAATATTCCCAGGTTCACCAGCTGAGCAGGAGAGGACACTAGCAACTGATCCCTCGACATGCTAGAAGGACTAGACAAAAACTTTAAAAGAGATTCCGGGGGACGTGAGTGACCGAGAAATGGGGGTTTGCCTTTTTGGGGTGCTATCTATAAGAGTGCCGTATCAAGGTAATAAGTACTGTAGGAGCAAGTGCTAGGTTTAACAGATAGAGAAAAGTCTACTTATCAAGACAGAAGTGGCAAACTTCACAACACCCATGCAGATGAACAATAGCGGTATGACTGCTGAATCCTACATAAATGGACTTTATAATCACTTACATGAGTGCATGGATCATGCTATCCCTAACAGAACCAAGATGCTATCCTCCAAAAAAAAGAGGTGGTCCCCTGCCATAAACAAAATCTACAACAGAAGAAAGAAACTGTTGCAAAAAAGAGCAAAATCCCATGATTGGAGGAACTCCCTGGTCAGCCTCAGTAAGAAGCTGAGAACCCTCATAAAATCCTCCAAGGCTAGATACGAAAACAAAATCATCACTGATTCTAAAGACAACCACAAAGCATTCTATAGCTATGACAAGAATCTCAATGGCACTCAGATCTGCTCTGCGTTACAGCACAACGGCACTAAATTTACAGAACCAACTGATATTGCCAACATCCTAGCAGATATGTTCAATGCTAACTTTACCCCCCACCCCTTTACCCCCTAAAGGGCCCATTAATTTACCGGAAGAAAGCAAAGTTCCTGTAATCATGGCTGCACAGGTAAAAACCACACTCTCCAAAGCCAAGAACACAGCATCCATGGGACCTGACAACATCTCAGACTGTGTTCTACATGAACTACAAAATGAACTGGCACCCCCACCTAAGTAGCATGTTCAATCATAGCCTCACCTCAGGCTTTGTGCCCACTGAATGGAGCACAGTGACAGTTATCCCACTCCACAAAGGGGAGCCACCATGGACCCCGGGAACTACAGACCCATTAGCCTGATGAGCCTGGTCTGCAAGACCATGGAACTTATAAACAAAGATATTGGTAATCTCCAAACTCTGGACACCACCCAGTTCGGGTTTGTAAAAGGCAGATCATGTCTCCTAAACCTGACAGACTTCTTTGAAGCAGTCACCAAAGCCGTAGATAAAGGTAAGGGGGTTCACACAGCCTATCTAGATCTTGCCAAGGCTTTTGACACCATCCCACACTCTGGAATTATAGATAAACTCACTAAACTAGGTAGAACTCCCTATGTCACAAGATGGGCTGCCAACTGGCTCACTGACAGAACACACACTGTGAAAGTAGCAGACTCATAGGTTCATAGGTTCATACTAGGCTATCTGCCCTAGGGCATTTATAAGCCTAGCCAGAGTGTGTTTGGCTTTCGCCACCCATTTTAAATTAATTTTGCTATGCCTTTTTTTGAGGTTAGTATACTGTGCCTCTGTCTAACAGTGACACAGAAGTGATAGCCAGGGTAAACCTACAATCTCTCATCCACTCATCAAGATTCCTCTTGAAGAGAGTCAATGTGGGACTCTGCCTAACCTGGACTGGGATTTTATTCCAGAGTGAAGGGAGCCTCTGGGTTATGAATCTGTCCCTCCAGCATGTCCTATTTATTTCAGTGCTGAGGTTCAAGTCTCTCAAGCACGTAGCTCGATGGGATTTGGATTTTCTGAGGTGCAGCATGTCCATTCATTCCGGGTTGGACATGGCTTTATATGTCAGGCACAGATCGCCTCTGAGCAGGCGGTATGCCACTGAGTAGAGCTGGAGTTTTTTTAACCGGGCAGCATATGGCATCTGTTTGAGCCCTTTGATCCTCTTGGTGAGGTACTTTTGGGGTCTTTCCAGTTGCTGCAGGTGTCTGGTAAGGTACATCCCAAAAGGGGCATTGTACTCAATTATGGGCCTGATGAGGGATGAGTAAAGAGTGCGATGACCTCCTGATCTAGATGTGAATCCCTTCATGATTAGGTGGGCTATATAAAATGTTTTTCTAACCAGTTTGGCCACGTGGTTGTCAAATGAGAGATTGCTATCAATTTGGATCCCCAGGTCCCTAATGACTTCTTCTGTACTTAATGGATTACCACCTATGTCGTAATTTGTGGGCACTTTGTTTTTGCCAAAGGGGATGACTATATACTTTTTGGCGTTTAGCTTGAGGCCATGGCTCTGGCACCAGTTGTCTGTTTCTATGAGGCCCTTTTGGAGGATGCTTGTGTCGGCTGGAGAGTTGATTATGGGGCCCAGTTTGCAGTCATCTGTGAACTTGGTCAGCCACAGTCCTTCCATGTTGGCCTGTACCACCAAGAAATATATACCGAACAAGAGAGGTCCCAGGACTGAGCCTTGTGGGGCGCCACTTGTAACTGGTTTGGAGTCTGACATGGCTCCAGCAATTCTAATCATGTGGGTTCTGTCCTTGAGCCAGTTTGCAACCCATCTAGTGACATAGGGGTTTATATTTAAGCTGGTGAGCTTATCTATAATGCCCGAGTGGGGTATTGTATCGAAGGCTTTTGCGAGGTCCAGATAGGCTGTGTGGACCACCTTCCCCTAGTCAATGGCCTTGGTGACTGTTTCAAAGAAATCAACCAGGTTTAAGAGGCAGGATCTGCCCTTAAAGCCAAACTGGGTAGGATCCAGTGTCTGTAGGTCCCCAATATCTTTATTTATGAGGTCCATGATGATCCTTTCCATAGCTTTGCAGACCAAGCTAGTCAGGCTTATGGGGCGATAGTTTCCAGGATCCGTTGTGGAGAGGGACCACTGTTGCTGTATGCCACTCTTTGGGTACATATCCTGTAGTAAGGCTAAGATTGAACAGTAGTTTTATGTTTGGGTTTAGCTCTTCTTGGAGTTCATGTAGGATGCAGCCTGGGACACCATCTGGTCCCGTTGATGCTGTGTTTTTTGCTTTGGAGAGGGCGGCTCTTACCTGAGCATCTGAGATGTCAGGGGGGCAGCACTCTGTTGGGATAGATATTTGCCCTTTTGGTGGGGAGAGGGGGGAGAAGTTTGCACTGAACCTGTCAGTTAGGATGTTGGCAATGTCTGTGGGCTCGGTGTATTTTTTGTCATTTTGGACTAATTCTGAGCATATCTGGGAATTCCCACCCAGGTTCCTAACATAACTAAAGAAAGCCTTGTGATTATCCTTAGTGTCCTGTGCAATTTTCTCTCAAAGCTGGCCTTAGACGATTTTATGAGTGCCCGTAGTTTTTTGCTAATACTGATCAGAGATGCCTTCCCTTTTTGGGATTTTGCTCTATCATGTAGCAGCTTCCTCCTTCTATTGTATAGTTTGTTTATGGCTGGGGTCCACCAGACAGGGCGTCTGCCTTTGGAGGATTGGGTCTTGGTTTTATTTGGGATTGCATGATCCATGCATTCCTGAAGGTGTTCATAGAATCCGTTTATAAAGGATTCTGCAGTCTGGGCCGTATTTTCCACAGGCCCGGGCTGAAGGATTTCACCTCGGTTTTGAGGCGTGAAATTTCCTTTAGAGATGTTTTTCACTGTGGTTTTCTGCGCAGGCGGTCGGGTCGTGATGTGAATATCCAGTGAGATTAGTTTATGGTCTGATCTTACCAGTGAGGGATACACTTCTGGTCTGGAGCATAGTGTCCCCATGTTGGTGATGATCAGGTTCAGTATGTTTTCCCCTCTTGTGGGAGTGGTAACAAGTTGTTCCATAGCATTTGAGTTTATAAATTCTAGGAACCTTTGGGCTAGGGTGTTGGAGCTAGAGTAATGCTCCCAGTCTATGTTTGGGTAGTTGAAGTCGCCCAATATAATGGTGTTTGGAGAGACCTTCATATTTGTCAGTATTCTCAGGAAGGCCAAGTGGGGTTCCTGTGTTTGGGAGGGTGGTCTGTAGCAGGCTATAAACTGGAAGGCAGTTTTACCCACAGTTAGTTGCACATGGATAGTCTCTGATGCTTCGTGCTGTGCCACCAACCTGGAGGTGTGGGTATCTTTGACGAATATTGATACTCCCCCTCCTTTTGTGGTTCGGTCCAAGTTTTGGGGCCGAAAAGCATGGTATGAGGTATAACCTGGTAGTGCCGGGGTGCTCTTGGGAGCCTTGAACCAGGTTTCTGTTACTGCACAGATATCGATGTTCTCCATGCTAAGGAGAGTTGACTGCGTGCATCTTGAGGTTTAGACTTCTGGCGTTGAGTAGCATTACTCTTAGTTTCTTATCCCTTGTGATACCTATGGAGGTGGGTTTGTCTTTTGAGCCTTGTCTAAAAAAGGCACTATGGGGGTAGCAAGAGCCTTTGCCAATATCTGAAAGCCCAGGGGTGACAGGTGCAAGCCATCCCTAGTGAAGCATCGTGGCTTGTCGAGCATGTCATCCCAGGCTGACAGGCATTGGATCCCCTTTGAATGACACCAACACTTAAGCCAATTGTTGAAATTGATCATCTTGTCTTCATATTGTGGCATCATTCTTGGTGATGGTAAGATGCTACTCAAGGTCAGAGTCATACCGGCCTGGGCTACATGCTCAGAGAGCTCCTCTATGTCTCTTTCATGTAGTCCAGGGAGGCCTCAGGTCATTCACACCAGCATGGACAATGACTGAGTCATATTTGTACTTGCCTTGGAGTGACCTGAGTGCTTGTGTTATGTGGCGGATCCTAGCACCCGACAGGCAGCTCACCGTGATGGGTGTAATGGGTATAATGAGTGACAAGTAGAGGGAACAATGACCTCTTTTTTCCTGGATGAGAAACCTTTTGTGATGAGGTGTGCCACTTAGAAGGATTTCCTGACTACTGTGGTGATGTGATTATCAAAGGAGAGACTACTGTCCACCTGTGTCCCAAGGTCTCCAAATCTGACTTCAGACCAGTGACAAGTGGAGTACCACAGTGTTCAGTCCTGGGTCCTGTCCTGTTTGTTAACTATTTCTCTGAAGTACAGGCTAATAAAGAAGGCCTTTGGCTAACGAAGTTCACAGATGACTGCAAACTAGGAGACATAATTGAAACTTCTATCGATGTGGGCATCCTACAAAAGGGCCTCACTGAGACAGATGCCTGGTGTCAAAGCCATGGCCTCAAGCTCAATACGAAAAAGTGCATCGTCATCCCCTTTGGTAAAAATTCTGTACCCATGAACTACCACATAGGTGGTAGTCTACTTAACACTGAAAGTGTGATAAGAGACCTTGGGACACAGGTGGACAGTAGTCTCTCCTTTGATAATCACATCACCACAGTAGTCAGGAAATCCTTCTAAGTGGCACACCTCATCACAAAAGGTTTCTCATCCAGGAAAAAAGAGGTCATTGTTCCCTCTATTTGTCACTCATTATACCCATTATAGAGTACAATGCCCCTTTTGATATGTACCTCACAAGACATCTACAACAACTGGAAAGGCTGCAGAAATACCTCACAAAGAGGATTACTGGCCTCAAACAGATGCCCTACGCAGACCATCTCAAAAAGCTCCAGCTTTACTCTGTTGCATATCACCTACTCAGAGGCGATCTCTGCCTAACATACAAAACTATGTCAAACTACTCAGAGCTGTTGGACATGCTCCACTTAAAGAAATCCAGTCCCTCCAAGCTACATGCTCTAGAGAACTAAACCTTGTCACCACAATAAACATAACATGCTGGAGGGATAGATTCCTGTCCCAGAGACTTCCCATACTCTGGACCAAACTACCTATCTATATCAAATAAAGCTCCTCATTAGCACTCTTCAAGAAAAATCTTGATGATTGGATGAGAAATAGGAAATTCACCCTGACATCACTTCTGTTGCTCTGCTTGACTGGGGCACAGGAAAATAATTTTCTTGGGTGGCGAAAGCCAGGGTACCTTTTTGGCTAGGCTTATATAGGCCCTAAGGCCAATAGCCTAGTACATACCTATGAACCTATGATCATGTGGTTAAACTGGGTGAATCCATTTCTGGCAAGAGGTCAGGTATTAGTGCTGTGCCACAGGGCTCAGTGCTGGGGCCACTTCTGTTCAGGATCCCAAGGCCAATGTGGATGGCATCTGGATGACAAAGTTTACAGATGACTACAAGTTGGGGGCAATCACTGAATCCTTCAGTTATGTAGATATCCTTCAGGAAGGTCTAAAGCAGGCAAATGATTGGTGTCAGAAACATGGCCTGAAACTAAATATGAAAAAATGCATTATTGTACTCTTTGGGAAGTCAAAGACCCCTGCTATCTGCAATATTAACAACACACCCATAAGCGTAGACTCAGAGGTGAGGGAACTAGTTACACAGATAGATAGTAGTCTGAGCATTAACAATCATGTGTCCACAGTGGTGAGGAAGTCCTTCTATGTGGCACAACCTATAAGTAAATGAATTGCATTCAGATACAGGGAAATTATAGTCCTACCCAGCTCTAATTAGATCAATAATCCAGCCCAATGAGCTATTTGGAATGCACTTGGCTAGGCACTTGCAACAGCTGGAGTGACCTCAGAGGTTCCTCAATAAGAAAATACAGAGTGTTAACAAGATATCCTATGTGGACAGACTGAAAACCCATTCCCTTTAGTCTGTCTCTATCAACTATTAAGGACTGACCTATGCTTGTCCTACAACACACTCACAAATCCGGCCTTGATGGAGCTGCTACATATCTGCAAGACAAACAGTATGAAGGTCACCAATTTTAGGGATCTAAACATAATCAGCAAATCAAACAGAATATGCTGTAGAGATAGATATGTGTCTCAGAGATCGCCCCTTCTTTAGGCCAGTCATTGAAAATAATGACCCATCTCTTCAGAAATATGCAACAACTGGAACACCCACACACCCACAGAGAGCCCTGTCACTATATTTATTGTATATATATATATATATATATATATATATATATATATATATATATATATATATAAATATAGACTGCTAAGAGGTGACCTGTTGAGTTTCAGACTCCATGCCCTTCAAAAAATTCATGCTAATGCAAAACCTGTTATTCTATCAACTTTCTAAGTTTGCAAGAGCGATATTTAAAAATTGTCCCTATTTTTGGGCCTTTGTCCCACTTTTTCTTATTGCTTTGTCCATTTTTCTTACTTTAAGAGGTTGAGAGGTATGCAAGGTGTCTTCTGACCCACTGCTGATGGATTTACTGCACATCAGCAAATCAAATGGAATCAAAACTACTTGTTTTTTGGATCCAAACCTCTTTTGCAACATCAACAGAACAGTTTGAAGGAATGGGTATATCTTCCAGGGGATACCATTGTTGTGAAACTCTCCATGCACAAAACAAGCAAAACTCATACCTGTCCATATTCAAGCACAACTTAGATCTACAGAAAACTTACCACAGGACTATCTCCTGTGCTATTAACGGACAGAGGCAGCTCCTAAATGCTAAATTTCAGTAGTACTGTTGTGTACTTGGTCAGAGACAGGAAATATCATTAGCATACCTCCAGAATGCACACATATTTGAGAAAATGAAAGACAAGTTTGTTGTTTTAATCACTTGCAAGAGTATAAAAATAAGCTAATATGATATTATATGAGAAAATATGATGTATCTGAGGAAGCTTTTGACATGTTCACATTGCCCTTTCAGTGTTTATGTTGGTCTTTGTCTACAGTACACTTTTCCCATGCAGTTGCTGCATTTGGCTCTGGTAGGTTGCACTATACAATTCCACCTGCAGATTCATATGCCATAGGAATTAAATCATTCTCTGTATAGTGTCATAATGAAAAAAATAACAGCTGTCATATTTATTTCAAGCGGATTGTAACAAGAGAATATGGACTTGAAAATGTTAAGACACTTTCACTACTGCAGCATGCTTAATAATTTCAGGCATAAAAGTTTCATAATCATTTAGTTCAATTCAATTTGGCTTTATAGTAGTATTTCAAGTGTCACATCATTTTATAAAAGAGCTTAGAGCCACTTGTTTTGACAGTGACAATTACATTTTTGTTAATAAAATCATTATGTTTCTTGTATAATATTTTATGACTAGCAGTAGCCTTGCTTCTTGAAGAATTGTTCCTCTTAGGTTGACAGGTACTATCTTTAAAAATTATTGGAATTCTTTTTTTCAACTGTAGGGTTTTCCTAGCTAGGATTTATTAATTCTCATGTTCATCTGCTGACAAAGGCAGAGAAAGCAAAGGAATTCCCTCCTCATCTTATTGGGGCCATAGATCAGACCCAGTAAGTGGTCTTCCAAAAATCCTCAGCATAAAGTAACAGAATAATAATATAAACATTAGCACTGATGCAGCCTGTGGTGAGTAGCAGAGTGACATGACACATGTAGTATCAGGTGTTTCATCCTGTAAAGGTTGTGCGCAACAACCTGTATTGGAAGATTTTAAACATAAAATATAAATATAAACTATAAAAATGTACAATTAGACAAGTTTTCTTTTACTGAACGTCTAAATGCCAAGACTGTCCTGAAGGGTTTATGTATCACTAAGATTCCCTTTAGCATTGATGCTAACGCTTCATTTTATAAGGTCATTATTGACTTACATGATCAAATGGGCTTTGAATAGATGAATATTGTAAGAAAAAACAGCAAGGCAGCCATAAAGGTTTGGGCTAATAAAGCCGACGTTTTGAGGAAATCTATAAATAAAGATCTACTATTTCCCCTTATAAAGTGAGTATATGGCTACATTTGATAGAGGTGATAAGCAAGTTAATATCAATTGGGAATAGAATGAGATGGAAAACAATAGAGACAGCAAGAAGATCATATACCTGTGTCCAATGATTAAGACTAGTAATTTTCACCAGGATATGGTTATTACATACAATGGCTCTGATTATTTTAATGTGAATGATTTCTTTTAGAATATCCTCTGCTTCAGGGATCAGACAGGATAGCAGCCAAAAAGATGGATTATTGTTATCACCCACAGGGACCCTATCCATCAAATGTATTTATTTATTTATTTATGTCACATTTGTTAACCAGGTTAGTCCAACTGAGTTTGCAAACAAACCCATTTTCAGTGGAGACCTGAGGGGAAAAGCCCCAGAAAACATAACTAAAGATAAAGTGACAATATACAAATTTTAAATAACAATCACAATACAAAATAATTGTAAAACAGAAAAAGTTATTAACTATTTGTATTGCATTGATAGCAAGCCACCCCCTTTTCAGTGGACACCCAAGGGGAAGGAGCCCCAAGCAAACATAAGCAAAGATAAACATACAGGACAAAAAAAACTATAAAAAATAAGTGCAAATACAAAATTATAATGAGAAAAACAAAAGAAAAAATTATGAACATTAAGAGTTGCTCTGATAGCAGAGGTCTAAAATTTACTACATATGAGAGTAAAAGCAAACAGATAATAGTTCATAAAAAGGACAATGTCTAGACATTGATAGGGGGTAAAGAATAGTGTGGGGAATGGAGGGGGAGAGAAGGAGGGTCTATAGTCAGCTATAGTAGTAGTAGAGCTGAGGTTTAGGGGGTTAGTTTAAGCAGAAGTTGTAAACAGAGAAAGAAATTCAGGAGCCGTAACAGGTAATATAGTAGGACAAACGGACTATGTGTGGTCAAGGCAACGGCATAATTTCAAGTTTAGTAGGTGGGACAATCATCATTGAAAACAATTTATCACCCAAAGGGAGGTTGGGGCAGGGTTTGAGATTTAAATTTGTTTCCCCTACCAGGACAATATTAGTCATAACTAAAATAATTCTCATATCTTTCATTTTACAGATTTAGATTTTACATTAACATATTTTACTTTTTGCCAAATGGTTTTCATTTGTATCTGTACCCACATTGAAAGTTGCAGATGTGTTACCCAAGTTTAAGTTTTTTGTCTGCAAGTTGAATTTAGCAGTTTTTTCATAAAAGTGGTTGAAACTGATTTGAGAAAAAGTGTTTGCAATAGCAACAAAACATTACATATTTTTAATAACATGACTAATGAAGAGAAAATTTGTTTGAATGGCTTGATGACTGACAAGTCTATTAGAATAATGAAGCCGGATAAGAGGGATATTTTTGATGGATCACATTGATTATATTTCTAGGATGGATTCTTTATCGGATGATGTTTTGTATTATGTTAGAGTTTCAAAAAATAAAGTCCACATTGCATATGGTAGGATAGATCAGACATCGGATGATTTGACCCTTCAGAAAACTATTAATCTGAAGGGTTTTTTTTATTTTTAAAAGTAAAATATCTCATAACACCAGCTATGTTTTGAATTCCAACAATACACAAAACAGTACAAACCCACCATTCTGTCCTATTGTGTTAGCTTCTGGTTCTAAAACAGAACCTTTAGCTAAATTTATAGATGTTCAACTGAAACATCTCTTGAAAGGTATATCCATATATTAATTGATTTGTGACACTTCTCTGAAATTGATTAAGTACCTTATGACAGTCAGGTTCTTTTGGTCACTGCTGATATTATGATTTTTTTCTCTGTGATTCCCACAGAGATTGGTATTGTATACATTATAGATACCATTACAAACATATCAAATATGGGTAGATCGGAATTAATGTTAAGAGAAGAATTTATGCAAGTTGTTTTGGGCAACAATTTTTTTATATCAAAGGTGAATTTTACAACTAAATATCAGGTGTAGCAATGGGTACTACTTGTGTAACCATTTATGCTAATCTTGTTTTATCCTAATAGGAAATGCATTTTCTTTTTAATTTGGAATTTAATCAATACATTTTGAGATATTAGAAATTTGGCTGAATCACTTAGATTATGGACCATAGATAGATGTGAATTAGACAAATGCTTTAAATATTTAAATATTATTACAATTTTGTTTTAATTTACACACACAGCATCACTTTATGAAATTAATTAGATGTCTTGATTTACAAAAACTGAAGTTGAAAAAGCTTGTTGTTTGAAGGTATACAGGAAATCTTCTTCAAATGTCTACATATACTACACAAGTAACCACCTAGTATGGCAAAAAGTCAATATACTGAAGGGCTAGTTGATTAGAATATCTAGGTTGGTGAGTGATGACAATATATTTACTGATGAAATGGATAAGGTTACAAAGAAGTTTTTAGAAAAAGGCTATCCCATAGACTTTTTCAGATGATTTGGGAAATTAGGTTTTTAATAGAAAGAAATCTGTTTAAACCATTGTTAAAGGATGGATAGATCTTCCAAGGTTAATCATAAATTGTATACTACCAATAGTTTTTATCAGGCTATGATTCCACTCAACACAGGCACTAATTATAGAAATTGCTTTGATTATATTCTTATTAAAGACTGGAACAACATACTGCAGAACAACAAAAGTACTAAGTTATTGGGTGCCAGACTTTTTTTTTTTTACAAAAAGTGTACCAATTTGAAAGTTTATTTGAAAAATCAGATGCTAAACATTGATATGAGTCTAATAAGGGAAAAAAATGGCAAAGTCTGGCATCGTTAAGTATTGTCATTATATTTTGGAAGGGTGGTATTCATTATTTTCAGGT
Organism: Protopterus annectens; assembly: GCF_019279795.1. NCBI lineage: Eukaryota > Metazoa > Chordata > Ceratodontiformes > Protopteridae > Protopterus > Protopterus annectens. Next base: position 1,119,825,327 of record NC_056726.1, read on the forward strand.
TATGAAAGAACCCTGCCCAGTATGTTGCAGTTGTAAGAGTGAAGGTATAGTACATCTGGCTGATTGTTCTTCCTGTCAGCAGTTTATGTTGGAAAACTGAAACACAATTAAGTACACAGATTTATGAACAACTTAGAAATATTAAACACAAAAATATTAATAATGGGCTATATAAATATTCTCAGTTATGCATGCATTTTTTAAATATTTTTGATTCTTGATTTTTTTTTAAATCCCGGTCAAAAGCTACCATACTGCTCCTTCCCCTGAGCTGGCTCCCGCGGTAGTGCTGTTGTTTATCCTCCCATTCTTCACTCAGGATGCTCCCTCCCTACCTCTAAATCTATCAAAGGATTACCTCCTGCAAAACTTCAGCAGTTTCCCTGGATTTTGCCTGCTAGCCGGAGCCAATAGAGCTACTATGAGGACTCCCCAGAACTAACTTTCATGAATTTCTTCACTCGGGGAGCTCCCTCCCTACCTCTAAATCTATCAAAGGATTACCTCCTGCAAAACTTCAGCAGTTTCCCTGGATTTTGCCTGCTAGCCTGAGCCAATAGAGCTACTGTGAGGACTCCCCAGAACTAACTTTTATGAATGTATGTTGCCTTATAATGATTAATGTAACTACTACACCTTATATGTCTGCCTTCCTGTGTGAGTGATTCAGCAGCCTACCACAGACCAATAGTTACTCTCCCCCCTCCAGGTCTTCTATGTCCTAGATAATTAAATAGTGTCTTAGGACATTTCAGAGTGCACCACTAATAAAACCTGCTCAACTTTCCTGCCTGCTATCTCCATACTACCACCAGGTGGCAGCACTAACAACCTCAATTCAGTTCAACATTACTCTCAGTAGGGCTTCATTTTCTCTGAAACTGACTGAATATCTCAAATCCCAGCAACTACTCCATAAACGGCTTGTAATAATCTACCCCCCACTGCAAAGCACACAATACTTGAATTAGAACATTTATCTTTGTAAATTACTTCTCCCTTATATTTTCTTATCAACTTATCACTGCTTACCTTACTACTTAGACAGCAGTTGCTGATACTTTTTTTCTGCAGTTGGTTCTCCCTCTCCTCTACTCTCCTGGGATCTTTTTCCTCCCACTCAAAATTTTTTTTTTTTTTTCCCCCTCTCTCGAATCCCACCTACTTTTATCATCTTTTCCCATCTACCCCATCACCTTTTATCCCCACCCCCTTTATCACATGCCCTCCCTTGAGTTTATTTCTAGATGCCACGAACTGTGGCGCCATTTTTAAATCCCGGCCAAAAGCGACAATATTGCTCCTTCCCCTGAGCTGGCTCCTGCAGTATTGCTGTTGTTTATCCTCCCAGTAGTTTTTTTTTTAGCTTAACATATTGACTTATTGGAACACAGAAATGTGCTACTGTATGTGTTTATGAATGCTCCTAATGTATTTATCTACTGAAATGTTCGGAGATATAGATGTTTAGTTCTCATAACCTCAAAATAGACTTGAGCCTACATTGTTCCATGGTGCCTAAATAGCGACCGCATTAACTTATCCACCGACTGCTCTTTTTGGTGCCTCCTGGAGCTATTTCATGTTATCTTTCTCACATAGGTCTAGGAAGGTATTTTTTGATATCTGCACTTTGATAGTATACCGCTAGCTTCATTGTACGATAACCACCAGGCATCACAAAAACTAAATAGAGAAGCTTGCCTGTGCTCTCACCCAGAAATAGATATAACATTATATGTGGAGTTCATAACATCATTTTACTGCAGTCGTTGGGTAATGGTGAATTACAGGATGACTATTGAAAGAAACGCCAACTAATGGGAATTGCACATATAACATACTTTCAATTTCTACTCGCTAAATGGTCGTTTTTGTACTATATGAGCCCTCATGTATGAGCTGCACTTTTTGGTACCTCCTAGAATTATTTTCTTTTTTATCTTTCTCACATAAGTCCAGTTAGGTATATTTGAAAACTCTGCTTATTATAGCATAACGCCAGCTTCAATGTATGATAACCACCAGGCGTCGCAAATGTTAAACAAGTAAGCTTGCCTGTGCTCTCACCCAAAATTAGCTATAACTTTGTTTGTAGAGTTTATAACCCCATTTTTCTGTAGTCATTGGGTAATGGTGAATTACAGGATGAATACTGAAAGAAATGCCAACATAAAGGCATTACACATATAACATACTTCCAAATTCTACTCGCTAAGCAGCAGCTTTTGTACTGTATGAGCCCTATCGTGGTTCATTACCTTACAGCAAACATACATAGATCACATTAATGAACGGACATGCGTTCATTTAACCAAACTCGCTGAATGGAGAAATCAACTTTTCCACCCCATCCTGCCAGCATATATTCTTTAACTATTGCACCTAAAGGTTACATTTGGAGCTCCACCAACAAACAGTGACCGCAGTCTGCTGAAATAGCGTATTTTTCTCCTTTTACATTCTGCTATACCATGCCATAGCGGATATCATAATACATAAGTGAGAAAACACCCTGCCTTATATAGACACCCTTTAGTTACTTTAAGATAGTGCTTAAGGCTCTGCTGGTACACATCAATGCTATTTTAATGTTTAGTCAGCCTTGCATACTGTAATGAACTGTTTTACTTTCTTTTTTTCCTGACAAGTTATGCTCTAATTTAAAGTGCTCTGCATTGCTATATTTGACGCGTTGTCTGCCTGAAATTGTTTTTAGATTACTTGTTAGCTAGTTTGAAAGTGCTTCACATTGCTACTTTTGTGCTTTGTCTGCCTGAAAATGTTTTTAGATTACTTGTTAACTACTTTTTTAAAACCCTACTCATAAAGCAGGCTGGGTACTGTGTTAGAATTGAATTTGTAGAGTGATTAAGCTTTTACAAACCTGTATCATACATTACCTACCCTGCATTGCTTAATAACTATATACTACTTACTTCTACTAATCTCTCTTACACCACTCTCCCTCTATTTTCACCCTTCTTCTATGTATGTCCCTAGGTCTCTCTACTTACCTACTAAATAACCTGCATACAGGTTGCCTTATAATAATTAATGTAACTCTGCTGATTATTCCTCACCTGCACCTGCCTTCTTACCTGTACCTTTTAAACTTCCATACAACCTAACCTAGTGTGTTTCTCCTCTCATTTTACAGTTCTTCACTCGGGATCCTCCCTCCCTACCTCTAAATCTATCAAAGGATTAACTCCTGCAAAACTTCAGCAGTTTCCCCGGATTTTGCCTGCTAGCCTGAGCCAATAGAGCTACTGTGAGGACTCTCCAGAACTAACTTTTGTGAATGTATGTTGCGTTATAATAATTAATGTAACTACTACACCTTATATGTCTGCCTTCCTGTGTGAGTGATTCAGCAGCCTACCGCAGACCAATAGTTACTCTCCCCCCTCCAGGTCTTCTATGTCCTACATAATTAAATAGTGTCTTAGGACATTTCAGAGTGCACCACTAATAAAATCTGCTCACGTTTCGTGCCTGCCATCTCCATACTACCACAAGGTGGCAGCACTAACAACCTCAAGTCAGTTCAACATTACTCTCAGTAGGGCTTCATTTTCTCTGAAACTGACTGAATATCTCAAATCCCAGCAACTACTCTCTAACCGGCTTGTAATAATCTACCCCCCCTGCAAAGCACACACTACATGAATTAGAACATTTATCTTTGCAAATTAATTCTCCCTTATATTTTATTATCCACTTACCACTGCTTACCTTACTACTTAAACAGGAGTTGCTGATACTTTTTTTCTGCTTTTGGTTCTCCCTCTGCTCTACTCTCCTGGGATCTTTCCCCTCCCACCTAAAATTGTTTTTTTCCCCTCTCTCGAATCCCACCTACTTTTATCATCTTTTCCCATCTATCCCCTCACCTTTTATCCCAACACCCTTTATCACATGCCCTCCCCTGAGTTTATTTCTAGACGCCACTAACTGTGGCGCCATTTTTAAATCCCGGTCAAAAGCAACCATACTGCTCCTTCACGTGAGCTGGCTCCTGTGGTAGTGTTGTTGTTTATCCTCCCGGAAGTTTTTTTTTTAGCTTAACATATTGACTTATTGGAACACAGAAATGTGCTACTGTATGTGTTTATGAATGCTCCTATTGTATTTATCTACTGAAATGTTCGGAGATATAAATGTTTAGTTCTGATAACCTTGAAACAGACTTGAGCCTACATTGTTCCATGGTGCCTAAATAGCGACCGCATTAGCGTATCCACCGACTGTCTTTTTGGTGCCTCCTGGAGCTATTTCATGATATCTTTCTCACATAGGTCTAGTAAGGTATTTTCTGATATCTGCGCTTTGTTAGTATAACGCTAGCTTCATTGTACGATAACCACCAGGCGTCGCAAAAGCTAAACAGACAAGCTTGCCTGTGCTCTCACCCAGAAATAGATATAACATTATATGTGGAGTTCATAACATCATTTTACTGTAGTCGTTGGGTAATGCTGAATTACAGGATGACTATTCAAAGAAACGCCAACCAAAGGGCATTGCACATATAACATACTTTCCAATTTCTATTCGCTAAATGGTTGTTTTTATACTGTATGAGCCCTCATGTATGAGCTGCTCTTTTTGGTACCTCCTAGAGCTATTTTCTTTTTTATCTTTCTCACATAAGTCCAGTTAGGTATATTTGAAAACTCTGCTTATTATAGCATAAAGCTAGCTTCAATGTATGATAACCACCAGGCGTCGCAAATGTTAAACAAGTAAGCTTGCCTGTGCTCTCGCCCAAAATTAGCTATAACATTGTTTGTGGAGTATATAACACCATTTTTCTGTAGTCGTTGGGTAGTGGTGAATTACAGGATGAATATTGAAAGAAATGCCAACCTAAAGGCATTGCACATATAACATACTTCCAAATTCTACTCGCTAAGCAGCAGTTTTTGTACTGTATGAGCCCTATCGTGTTTCATTGCTTTACTGGTGAAAGCAAACATACATAGATCACATTAATGAACTGCCATGCGTTCATTTAACCAAACTCATTGAATGGAGAAATGCTCCTTTTCCACCCCATTCTGCCAGCCTATATTCTTTAACTATTGTACCTAAAGGTTACATTTAGCTCTCCACCAACAAACAGTGACCGCAGTCTGCTGAAATAGCATATTTTTCTCCTTTTACATTCTGCTATACCATGCCATAGCGGATGTCATAATACATATGTGAGAAAACACCCTGCCTTATACAAACAACCTTTAGATACTTTAAGATAGTGCTTAAGGCTCTGCTGGCACACATCAATGCTATTTTAATGTTTAGTCAGCCTTGCATGCTGAAATGAACTGTTTTTCTTTCTTTTTTCCTGACAAGTTATGCTCTAATTTAAAGTGCTCTGCATTGCTATATTTGATGCTTTGTCTGCCTGAAATTGTTTTTAGATAACTTGTTAGCTAGTTTTAAAGTGCTTCACATTGCTACCTTTGTACTTTGTCTGCCTGAAATTGTTTTTAGAGTACTTGTTAACTACTTTGTTAAAACCCTATTCATAAAGCAGGCTGGGGTACTGTGTTAGAATTGAATTTGTAGATTGATTAAGCTTTTACAAACCTGTATCATACATTACCTACCCTGCATTGCTTGATAACTATATACTACTTATTTCTACTAATCTCTCTTATACCACTCTGCCTCTATTTTCACCCTTCTTCTATGTATATTCCTAGGTCTCTCTACTTACCTACTAAATAACCTGCATACAGGTTGCCTTATAATAATTAATGTAACTCTGCTGATTATTCCTCACTTGCACCTACCTTCTTACCTGTACCTTTTAAACTTCCATACAACCTAACCTAGTGTGTTTCTCCTCTCATTTTACAGTTCTTCACTCGGGATGCTCCCTCCCTACCTCTAAATCTATCAAAGGATTACCTCCTGCAAAACTTCCGCAGTTTCCCTGGATTTTGCCTGCTAGCCTGAGCCAATAGAGCTACTGTGAGGACTCCCCAGAACTAACTTTTATGAATGTATGTTGCCTTATAATAATTATTGTAACTACAACACCTTATATGTCTGCCTTCCTGTGTGAGTGATTCAGCAGCCTACCGCAGACCAATAGTTACTCTCCCCCCTCCAGGTCTTCTATGTCCTAGATTATTAAATAGTGTCTTAGGACATTACAGAGTGCACCACTAATAAAACCTGCTCACCTTTCCTGCCTGCTATCTCCATACTACCACCAGGTGGCAGCACGTAACAACCTGAAGTCAGTTCAACATTACTCTCAGTAGGGCTTCATTTTCCCTGAAATTAACTGAATATCTCAAATCCCAGCAACTACTCTCTAAACGGCTTGTAATAATCTACCCCCCCCCCGTAAAGCACACACTACTTGAATTAGAACATTTATCTTTGTAAATTTATTCTCCCTTATATTTTGTTATCCACTTCCCACTGCTTACCTTACTCCTTAAACAGCAGTTGCTGATACTTTTTTCCTGCTGTTGGTTCTCCTTCTGCTCTATCCCGCTCAGTTCGCCCTACGGGCTCACTCCGCTCCCCTACCCTACGCCCAATTTCCACCCACCCCACCCCCACTGCTCCTACTCTAATACCTCCTCATACCACACCCCCTCAATCACATACATCAATCATAAACACCCTATACCAAACCCCTCCCACTTCCATACTCAAACCAATTCACACACGCCTCACCCTCTCCCATACACACTCCTGTCCTCCCATACCCATACAACAATACCTACCTTCCCCCTACAAACTCTACTACTAACTACACTTCTATTATCCCTAACCCATATTACCCAAATTAACCTCCACATCAACACACGCCTACCTCAAACCACACATTCTACCACCTCAAGCATTCCACATACATCACACCCTTTTTCACACATCTCCCCTGACCTCTACTCCTCCAACCCATCCCATCTTTTTAAATCCACCATACTCCCCACTCCACCAATACCTCACCCTACTCTAACTGCTTTATCTAAGAAAACCCTCCCCCAGCAAAATCATATTTCTCTATCCTCTCTACTCCTCCTCAGTCAGCTCCTCCCCCATATCTCACTCTCTCTCTCAGGTGACATCCACCCTAACCAAGGTCCAAGCCCCAGCATTACCCTACCTAATCCAAATTCACATCCACACAAACTCAAGGCTATCCGCCTCACAACCCTAAATGCACAAAGCCTCCATAATAAAATCCCCAACCTACATGCCTGGCTCTATCACAACCAGCCAGACATAACTGCAGTCTCTGAAACCTGGCTAAAACCCACCATAAGAGATGATGAAATCATCCCCCCAGGCTATCATATCATACGCAATTATAGGCCTCATAGAAAAGGAGGTGGCGTAGCTATTATCTACCCCTCCACTCTAACTTTTACTCCTCTGACCAACTCCACCCCGACTTTTGCCAATGCAGAATTGACTGTAGGTTTCTTAAAACTTAACACCTACAAATCCATCTGCATCTGCTCCTTCTACATCCCATCTGGGGACAATACCAAAACTCTAGAAGACATCCTCTCATGGTTTAGCTCAAACATCAAAAATGAAACCTACATTCTAGGTGACATAAATATTAACTGGCTCCCCTCCTCTTAGATACCCCAACTCAATCAATCAACCTCTACAATTTTACCCAACTAATAAACATCCCAACCAGGCCAAATAAACAAGGCACCTCTGGTACCATCTTAGATTGGATATTAACAACCCATCCCAACATTATCTCCATAACCGGATTAATACCAGACCTCCTAAGTGACCACTTACCAGCCTTCATAGACCGCCTACCCTCCCACATAGAAAAACAGCACCTGTTCAAGCAATCCCATAACCTAGTTTCCTTCAACCCCAAAATCTTCTCTGAATGCCTTCATATAACTAACTGGTCTCCACTAAAAAGCCTCCCACTAGACAACGCTGTCTCATATTTTAACCAAACTTTCCTTACCTTACTTAATAAACTAGCCCCTCTCCAAACCAAATGCATCAAAACTAATCCCTGCCCCTGGCTATCCCAAGAAATTAAACTAATAATGAATCAATGAAACAAAAAGTGGAAAATATATCAAAAACACAAAAACACCAGCACCCTCCAAGAATATAAACATCTACGTAACCTAGCCAAAAAATCAATAACAAAAGATCGCAAAAACTACTACTGCAACCTGCAATCCAAGCACTCAAAAAACCCAAAGAAATTCTGGACATCCATCTCCTCAATACTCAACCCTGGTAATAGATTGCATAGCTAAATTATCCTCCACTTTCCCCAGCCCACCCAACAATGCTACCCCTTCACCCTGCCCCCCTAACCTCCCCTCTCAACCTCCTTCTCCCCCTTGTTCTCCCTTAAACCTGTCTCCACCTAAACTATGAAATGACTACTCCAAAAGCTAAAACCATGCCGCAATGCCTCTGACAACCTCTGAGCAAATTTTCTTCAAATGTCAGCTGAATCTATAGCGTATCCCATATCCATTCTCATAAATAGATCCATTCAGGAATCCTATGTACCTACCATCTGGCGTCATGCTTTCATAATCCCTCTCCACAAAGGTGGTAAGAACACAGACACTACCAATTTCAGACCCGTCACTATACTCTCTCCTCTCTCAAAAATTCTCGTGAAAACCATCCATTCTCAGCTAATGCCCTACCTAACCCAGCACAAACTCCTCTCTCCCACCCATCACAGCTTCCGCCCTGGCCACAGCACCATGACAGCCCTCCTCTCCTTCCTTGAAACAATCAACCTAGCACGTGACAATGGCAAATACGTGTCTTCTCTATTTCTTGACCTCTCAAAGGCATTCAACACAATCTCCCATTCCCTACTCCTCTCCCAACTCTCACACTTGCATCTATCTCCCTCAGCCTTAGCCTGGTTCAACAGCTACCTTTCCATGCGCCAACAAGCTGTACAATGGAAAGAATCAACCTCCCCTTTCTTACCTACACCCACTAGAGTTCCTCAAGGATCAATACTGGGCCCACTCCTCTTTAACTTATTCATCAACAATTTCCACCACTCCATCCCTGACGCCTCAGTCATCCAATATGCTGATGACTCCACCATCATCTGCTCAGCCTCCTGCCCCTCCATACTTCTACTTAATACCCAAATAGCCTTCTCCAAAATGGAATCATGGATGCAGTCTCATCACCTAGCCCTAAATGCCAACAAAACAAAACTAATGATTTTCACTCCTACTAAAACCTCACAATTCAAAAAGGACCAATTTACCATCAAAAGCCTCAATAACTCCCCTCTAGAAATCGTACCTAGTACCAAGCTACTTGGCATTACTATTGATGAAAACCTAAAATTCGATTCCCACATTCTCTATGCAATCAAAAAAAACAACCAGAAAATTGGTCTCCTCTACAGACATAACTGCTTCCTAACTCCCTCCTCCCGTCTAACCCTTGCATCAACCTTCCTTCTCCCCTCTCTCTTGTATGGTGCTCCCCTATTCTCCAACCTACAACTTGGCCTCTGCTCCAAACTCGAAGCTTGTTACAATAAAATCTGCAAATTTGCAACCAATTCTATGAACACCTCCCATCACTGCCACTCCCTTCACAGCCTGAACTGGCTTGAACTCCACAACCACCTAAAATACCTACAACTTACAACAGCCCACAAACTCATCTTTAAACCAACAGAATGCCCCTCTCTTTCCAAATCTCTAACACCCTACACACCTGGACGCACCCTGAGATCAAAAGGCCAAAACCTCCTACATGTACACAAACCCCTACACCCACCTGGCCAACTATTGCTATCACACACCATAGCCAAACTGTGGAATGCTCTCCCCACACCACTATGTAACATACCAAACCATAACAACTACAAATCCATGCTTCACTACCATCTCGCCTCCAAATGGGAATGTCCTTCACATGCTCCCACCTAAAACACCCACACCACTAACTACACTCCTAAATAATTTTTCTTTGCAAAATTTAACAATATGTCATAGGTCTTTCTCTTTACATCTTTCCAAATTATTCTTTATATTATATATTCTTATTATTATACATCTTTACTATTTTTTTTTGCATGCCCCCCTCTAGCCTGCCTTACACATATTCTCAAACTGACACCCTCTTAATTGCTAAGCAGTGTATCTATTAATGTAAAACTGTTATTTCCTGTACATAATAATTTTGATATAAGATACTCACATTATCTGTTACTAATGTGGCAACTTTCTGTATTTTTGCCTTTTCCAAGTTTTACAAAACTTTGTACTTATATTTTGTAATGTTGCAAATGTCTGTCTGTATTTGTATTCGGAGCTTTTCTCCTCGGGTCTCCACTGAAAATGCGCCACAAGCCCAGCTGGACTAACCCAGTTAACAAACAATAAATAAATAATAAATAAATATACTTGAGAAGGTACACAAGTCACCAAGAAGGGGATACAACATGAACATTCTTGAATACAAAGAACTCAGAATGCAATTACTATCGAATACTACAGTGCCTACTGACATTAATAATACTGTTTCATTAAAGAGGACTCTGTTCAAGAGGGCAGACAAATTATAAATCCAATATTTATTATTTTTAAGTAGTTGTGTTTAATTTTGGTTTGTTCTTAATATTTTTATTAAAAATATTTTACATCATCAATTTGTACATTATGATGATTATATATTTACATGGGTCTTCTTTACATACTCAAAATTTCACATAAGTAAAGACCATATAACTGAGCCAAGAATACCAAAACTTCAAATGAATGAACAATCACTACTTGGCCAAAAACTCAGAGAGAACACCGCACCATCTACAACCTGCCCAGGTGGGGGCTACGCCTTCCACTATCACCCAATGTGGGGGGGGGGCTACACACCACCCCTAACTGTGATTGCACTACAGTGGGGAAAAGGGTAAATCCTCCCTTGTTGGTCAAGTGGTTACTTATCCTGTGAAACAGTTCAGCTTTGAGATGGTTCATTCATTTGAAGTTTCTGCATTCTTGGATTGGTTATGTGGTCTTCAGTTATGTGAAATTTCAGGTATGTAAAGTAGACCCATTTACACACAAGTTAGAGTAAGTGAGTTGATATAAGATATAAAATTTGTACCTGGTACTTGTTTTCTATTTTGCATGTACTGTATATTATGTTTGGTAGTAAGAATTCATCCTGGCTGTTTTTTTGGATATGTCTAAATGTATTTATTTAAAAATCATATTCATTGCAGAAGACATATCTGCTAATTTCATTTAATGAATGTACATTTGTACCTTGCACTTCATACTTTTAACCAGAAAGTTTATAAGACAATTGGGCTCAGAAACACTAGGTTCTGACGAAGTCAATATAGAATTGCAACAGATAAAAGTGCTTAACATAATATGGATTTATTTTATGTTAGGTATTTTGCGTTGGGTTTTTATTAAAAAATGTTTATACCTGGTTGTGGAGTCATCATGGAATCATTATCTCTGTACATACTACTACATCTCATATTTGTTTATTAAGATTTGGACTCTGATTAGTTGTAATAAATATTTGTTGCTAGAAAAACTAGTATCTGTGCCCATTTTATGGTTTAAATTTAACACTCTGTTATACACCTAGCATTTGTAATAAATTATTTTTAACCAGTCTTTTCTGGGAACATCAGTTGCACTGTCAGGACGCCAGTAGCTTGGTCTTCAGTGTATTGTAAAATGCATTTCACACATGTAAAAAATGGAAAATATCTCCCATTTCAGCTACTCATTCCTTACCTCCTTAATCAGCAAGCCCCCTAAGAACCAAACGTATCAAATCCAATTCTTGCCCATGGTTATCCAAAGAAACCAAACTCGCCATGCAACAAAGGGACAAAAAATGGAGGCAGTATCAAAAAAATAAAAACCCAAGCTCCCACCTAGAATTTAAGCAACTCTGGAACTCCACCAAAAAGCTAATTATCAAAGACCACAAAGCTCACTATTCCAAACTTCAGTCTCTGCACTCAATAAACCCCCAAAAAATTGTGGGACTCCATCTCATCTATATTAAACACTGGTAATAAAGAAAACCCCTGTCCCAATCCCACCCTCTCTGACCTCGACACTGCCTCTAAATTAATTTCCTTCTTCATAGACTATATAGCCAAACTATCCATCTCCTAACCACAATGCCTCACTCCAAAACCTCCTCTCCACCCAGTTAAACTCCACCTCTCCCTACTTCCTTAAGCCTATTCCCTCAAACTCAAACCCTGCCACAATGCACCTGACAATCTTCCTCCTACAGTCTTCAAACTATCTGCAGACAGCATTGCCTTCCCTATCTCTATACTTATAAATAGATCCATACAAGAATCATATGTCCCTTCCATCTGGTGCCATGCCTACATCATCCCCCTCCACAAAGGCAGTAAAAATAATGACACCACCAAATTCAGGCCCATCGCCATCCTATCCCCCTGTCTAAAATTCTTGAGAACCATCCAAGCTCAACTAATGATGCACCTAACCCAAAACAATCTCCTCTCCCCTACCCAACACGGTTTCCATCCTGGTCACTCCACCATAACTGCCCTTCTTTCCTTTTTAGAAACCATCAACCAAGAACGTGACTCAGGCAAATTTGTATCTACATTATTCCTTGATCTGTCAAAAGCCTTTGATACCATCTCCCACACCCTTCTCAAACCACAACTCTCTACTCTACACCTCTCTCCCACCTCCCTAGACTGGTTTTTCAGCTACCTATCAAACCGCCAACAAGCAGTCCAATGGAAAACCTCCACCTCGTCCTTCCTTCCTTCCTACACCCACAGGTGTCCCCCAAGGATCTGTCCTTGGCCCGCTACTCTTTAACCTATTTATTAACAACTTTCACCACTGTGTCCCAGACTCATCTGTCATCCAATATGTAGATGACTCGACTATCATCTGCTCAGCTTTCTCACCCTCTGAGCTTCTAGCAAAAACACAATTAGCCTTCTCCAAAACAGAAATCTGGATGCAGTCCAACCACCTAGCTCTGAATGCAAATAAAACAATACTAATGATCTTCTGCCCCAGCAAAACCTCAACTATCGATAAAACTTCATTATTCATTCAAAGCCAGAACAACACTCCCCTTGATATAGCCCCCACCACTAAACTTCTCGGTATAATCATAGATGAAGAACTGACACACACATCCACTCCAAAATCAAAAAAACTCACCAAAAGTTAGGTCTTCTGCACAGATGCATTCACTTCCTCTGCCCCTCTACTCGTGGTGCACCCCTGTTCACAAACATACACATCAGCTTACGAAACAAACTTGAATCCTGCTACCACAAAATCTGCAAATTTGCAGGTAACTCTAAATACTATTCCCACCACTGCCACTCCCTCCTCACCCTCAATTGGCTTGAACTTCCTAACTACCTTAGTTACCTACAACTCACCACTGCCCACAAACTTATCTACAAACCTGCAAATTGCCCTTCTCTGGCTACATCCTTAAACCCTATATACCCAACCGCCAACTCAGATCCACAAACCAAAATCTCCTTCAAATCCATAAACCATCTCATCCTCCAGGCCAGCTACTTCTTTCCTACTCTGTAGCCAAAAAAAATGGAATCCCCCCTCCTCTTTTGCAGACTTCCCCAGCATGACAATTGCAAAACCCAGCTACTATCTCATCTATCATCCAAATGGTTATGCCCATGCCACACTCTAACTTAATCTCCTCTCCATCTTCTCTCTTTCTGCACAACTCCTAAAGATTCTCTCTGCTGCCTTGGACTGTGTATCTTCCGTAGTATTCTCCATAACCCCTTCTGTTACTATCTCCATGCATTATAGACTACCTAAACTAAAAGAAATAATAGCTATATCTTAACTCGCATATATTTCTCCTGCCACGAATAACACTCTGTATCTGATCACTTCTACCCACCATTATAAGCTAGTTACTATATATTTTAAATGTTTTACTCCCTTGAGCTTTTAACATACTGTATTACACACTCTCAAATGTATTTAACTTGTTCTGTACAGTTACTTGTTGTGGCCCTGGTAACTTGCAATATGTACTTGAAATGTATAATTTTTTGCCCTTTCTTTGTAACCTGCAAGTTGTAAATTCAAATGTAACTGTAATATGTTTTGGAGCTTTTCTCCCCGGGCCTCGACTGAAAATAGGCTCTTCTAGCCCAGTGAACTTCCCCGGTCATCAAACTTAAATAAATAAAGTAAATAAATAAACATATATTATACAAATAGTGAACAGTGATATCTTACTCCATATCCAGCAGAGAGGCTAATAAGCCAATTTAACTTTGAATTATCAAAAACAGCTGATGAATGACTCATTTTTCTAATTTCTATATTACCTCAAGATGATTCTATTTTTCTCTGACTGACTACTGCACGCACACTATCTTTCCTGACCAGCAGGAAGTCAAGTGCTTTTCGGTTTTTCAGCATCATTGCCCTTATTGCTGAAAGTTCAATGCTCACTTTATCAAGAATAAAATATTCATTACTAAGTAACTATAATAGACAGCTCATATACTTCCAATATTGCCTTTCCTGTCATATATAGAGTGGAAGCAAAGCTATGCCAGAAACTGTGCCATTATGAACCTACAGGGTACACACAGCTTCATTATCTTAGATTTTGCAACTCTTTCTTTTCTGAGTTCCCGCTGTGAAAGTAATTGAAATATCAGATAGGTGGTATAACAACTTATGTACCACCTAACCACCTAGTTTTTGGACAACCGCTGATAGGCATTAATGTCATACATGTAATAAAAGTCTTTGCAGGCTGCTATTTTGCCATTTTGGAGTGTATTGATTCATTTATCCTTTGTTAACCAGGTTAATTCCAGTAAGCTAACACACCCATTTAAGTGGAAACCCCAATGTCATATTCATAATACTAGGGTGAAATTTGGACAGGGCATCAGGAAACATCACCAGATCTTTTCAACAAGTGCCACATAATCTTTTACAGCTACCTGACTACCACCAACTGAAGCAGATAGGACCATGGGCTAGAACTGATCTATAAGATGACACATGCAGGAGTATAGCACCCACTTTATGCTGAACTACAATGGCAGAAATCAAATCACCTGTTGGGGGAAGGGAACCAACCCACAGTCTTCTGCACCAAGAGTGAGTTACCTGTTGGGCCACTGACAAAGGTGAATGGCTGCTGCTATAATGCTTGCTTTATGTTCATGCTTTTTCCTGTTTTTAGAAACAATATGCAATTACTGAAGCCTAATTTTTTACAAATGTGGCAGTACAATTACTATGGCGACAATACACTAAATCTGTCACTGTAAACATAGTTTTCGTGGTCTTGATGAGCTAATTATCCATATGTAGTTTACGAAAAACATTAGACCTCACCATAGTCTTTTCAACTGCAAAGGACTTAATCTAGCAGTATTCACTTCCACAGTGCAATAAAACAAACCAAAAATAAAAAAAGGAAAAAAAAAAAAAAAACGCCAACCCAAAGTCGTCCACAGCTTTAATATATAACTGGTGTCAACATCATACAATGCCAATAAACATAACAAAATATATTGTACTAATTATCAAAATATATTATAAGAATCATTTTATAATACATAAAATGTATTAAAATAAATCACATATACATATATATATATATATATATATATATATATTTAGTTTATTTATTTTTATTTATACTTGTTAATCGGGTAGTGTCCGACTGGGTTGGGAAAAAAAACATTTTCATTGGAGACCCAGGGAGAAAAGCTCCACAAAAAAAGAACATTAAGGTTCAAACAGTAAACTTAGTTTAAGTAGTACATTGCTAACAATATGTAAATGAGCTTAAAAATATAGCAACATAAAACAACAGAAGTACAATATAAACATGCATGTTTTAGGCATACAGGAATACTTTTTGTTACAATATATATGAGGTACATAAGTCATGTAGCTTTACAAGGTGAGTCACTTCTGATAGACCAAAACTGGTCATGTAGTTTTACAAGTTAGGTTCATAGATAGGTACTAGGCTATTGGCCTTAGGGCCTATATAAGCCTAGCCAAATGGTACCCTAGCTTTTGCCACCCAAGAAAATTATTTTCATATGCCCCTGTCAAGTAGACACACAGAAGTGATCCCCGGGGTGAATTTCCTATCTCCCATCCGATCATCAAGATTTTTCTTGAAGAGTGCTAATGAGGAGTTTTGTTTGACATAGGTAGTTTGTTCCAGAGTATCAGAAGTCTCTCGGACAGGAATATATCCCTCCAGCATGTTCTGTTTATTGTGGTGACAAGGTCCGTAGAGCGTGTAGCTTGGAGGGATTGGGATTTCTTTAAGTGGAGCATGTCCAATAGCTCTGGGTTTGACATAGCTTTGTATGTTAGGCAGAGATCACCTCTGAGTAGGTGATATGCGACAGAGTAAAGCTGGAGGTTTTTTGAGATGGTCTGCGTAGGGCATCTGTTTGAGGCCAGTAATCCTCTTTGTGAGGTATTTCTGCGACCTTTCCACTTGTAGATGCCTTGTGAGGTACATACCAAAAGGGATGTTGTACTCTATAATGGGTCTAATGAGTGATGAGTAGAGGGGAACAATGACCTTTTTTTTCCTGGATGAGAAACCTTTTGTGATGAGGTGTGCCACATAGAAGGATGTCCTGGCTACTGTAGCAATGTGATTATCAAAGGAGAGACTGCTGTCCACCTGTGTCCCCAAGGTCTCATCACACTGAAGGAACAAAGATTAATAAAGAAAATACAGATAGTGAGATAGCCCTATGTGGGATGGGCACTATTTGGGCTCTCATGTGTGAGAGGAGTGGGAAAAAATAGGAAGAATATTAGTTGGAGGCAATACAGGGGCATAGCCAATTATCAGTTAAATAGTCTTTCAAGGTAGTTTTAAATGTTGACAGGCTGTTTTTTTTAGTTATATGTTGAGGAATGGTGTTCCAATCTTTGCTTATTTTATGGGAGTAGAGGGAGTCTCCGTGATAGTTGTGAGACTGGGTTACTTTTAGCATTAATTTGTTGGATGACCTGAGGAGTCTACAGTTTGTGTTTGGCTGGACTAGGTTTGATAGAGCTGAACAGTCAGTAGGGTTGAATATGATTTTATGGGCAAGTGAAAGTTGTTTTAGTAATAATAGGTTGTGAAGTTCTAGCCAGTGGAGCTGTCGGAGAGCAGTGCAGTGGTGTGTTCTGTGGGTTGTTTGGTGACAAACTTAACTATTCTGTTATAACAGGAGCCTAGTTTATTTAGGTCAGTTTTTGATAGGTTAGTAAAGACCTCACATCAGTATAGGAGGGTGGATAGCACGTGGGATCTTGCAGCAGCCAGTCTAGCTTGTTGTGTAAGGTAAGGTTTAACCCTGTATAGAGCACTTAGTTTAAAGTGGATTTTTTTGATGGTCAGATAGATGTGTTTATCAAATTTTAGTGTGTCGTCTATGATTACCCCTTGCAGCTTGGTCTGATTGGTGGGTTCGATTTTTGTGCTGTTGTTAGATAGTATGGAGAGGGATTGTGTACTGGGTCTGGAAGATTTATTAGAGAAAATTATGAGCTTGGTCTTATTTGGATTTAGGATGAGTTGGTGGCTGGTGAGGTACTTTTTGATGACTTGGAATGATGATTGCATTTTGTGTTGGATTTCATGTGGGGAGTGGGCTGAGCAGATAAGGGAGGAGTCATCTGCATATTGGATGATAGTGGCATGTTGGGTGGTAGTGTATAGGTTGATGATAAATATTATGAAGAGCAGGGGCCCAAGTGTGGAGCCTTGTGGTACATCCGTGGAGTGTGGTATTGAGATTGTATATGGCAAGTTTGTTGAGGAGCAGCTGATGGGACACTGTGTCAAAAGCTTTTGACATATCTAAGAAAATGGCTGAGACTAGTTGTCCTTCATTTTTGAGGTGGTGAATGGTCTCTGTAAAGGTTATGAGGGCTGAGTTAGTACTGTGTTTAGGCCTGAAGCCATGCTGGGTGTTGGAGAGTAGGTTGTTGGTGGTGAGGTGATTCATAAGTTGTTGGTGGATACATTTCTCTAGAATTTTGGCAAGGGGGGATAGAATGGTGATGGGATGGTAGTTAGTTATGTCTTTAGATGGGCCACCATTATGAAGTGGTATGATATGAGAGACTTTCCATAATTTGAGAACATACTGTTCAGAGACAGAGTGGTTTATTAGTAATGATATGGGGTAGGCGATGGATGGGACAGCTAGCTTTATGTATTCATTTGGAGGTTGGTCGGCAGCTAAGCAGCAGAGTTTTAATTTACATAGAAGTTTTTTTTTTTATGTAGGAAGTTGGAATGGAAATAAAGGAGGTAGGGGAGGGGACAGTGAGTGATGGGATTGTTTTGTTGTCTAGGAGAGAAGTGGCAAAGCTGATGAAGTGGAAATTGAATTGTGAGGCTAAGGGCACAGAGGAGTTAGTAGTGAGGGGGGCAGGGGTAGAGGTTTTACTGGGGCTAAGGATATGGATGTTATTCTGCCAGAATTTTTGTGGATTGTGCTGGTATTGTTGGTAGGTGAAGAAATAGGTTCTTTTATCCTTGGTGATGTTTTTCTTCGCATGCTTTGTAAGTTGTTTGTAAAGGGTGAGATTGTTGTTATTTTTTGGTCATATGATATCGTCACCAGGCCTTATCTCTTTGTTTCGTTAGTTGTTTTGTTTCTAGAATGCCCTGGTAGCTGTTTGTTTTTTTGGTGAATTTTTCTGAGGGCAAGATTATTTAATATTTTAAGGAATTTGTTACTGAAGTTTTTTACAGGTAGGTCTAGTTGCAGTTTTTTTAATGGGGACCAATTGCAGTTTTGTAGTAGTAAATTGAAGGTATCGGAGGAGGAATATTTTTTGCTACGGGTATATTTGTATAAGGTGCTGGTTTTTGGAATAATTGGGTGGTTTT
>NC_056726.1:1119844762-1119999262 GCF_019279795.1 Protopterus annectens
AAAAAAAAAATATATATATATATATATATATATATGATCTCACTGAGTTATGTCCTTGTTGAGCACTATCCTACTTGCTGTCCCTAGAATAAATCTGTCTGCTTTATAGAAAATAATGCACAGCAAACACATTTTAGTAACCAGATTTTACAATCATGCTAACCTACTGCTTTAAAATATATCACATGACATTTCTTCCAGAATAGAATTATAAAACTGTTTATGCTTGTCAATCAGATGAATTAAATGAATTATAATAAAGTATATGTTTGGAACAGAAGTTTTTAACACAGATTATTATGCTGCTAAGTAGATTTTCAAAAATATTTAAATAAATGTTTCATTTTCTATGCCTTCTAAAATAAGACATTTACTTACTACAAGAAACTACATCATTTAAACTCATTATAACTGACATATTTTATGAATAGAGTATTTTTCTGAATCTGTGGTGTGTCAGTATGATAACTAGGTCAGAGGTTATACTAACTGCTTTCAGTTTCTCTGTGAGAATTCTGCGAGTTGAAGCTTTTGAAGTAGTTCATGGACACTGTGCATGAGACAGCCCACATCCCAGATTGTCTCCCTTAACATTTTGGCGGGAAACTTATTAAAACTTGTGGCAAACATTAATTTTGTCAACAGAGTAAAATATTGTATTCATAGAAATTATTATAAATCATATTGGATAGTTATGCAGATTCTCAGAAACACTTGCATTATTATATAAAATAAAAAAAAAAGCCATCACACTCACACACACACATACACATACACACACACACACACATATATATATATATATATATATATATATATATATATATATATATATATATATATATCTGATCTCACTGAGTTGTGTCTTTGTTGAGCACTATCCTACTTGCTGTCCCTAGAATAAATCTGTCTGCTTTATACAAAATAATGCACAGCAAACACATTTTAGTAACCAGATTTTACAATCATGCTAACCTACTGCTTTAAAATATATCACATGACATTTCTTCCAGAATAGAGTTATAAGATTATTTATGCTTGCCAATCAGATGCATTAAATGAGTTATAGTAAAGTATATGTTTGGAACACAAATTTTTAACACAGATTATTATGCTGCTGTTAAGTAGATTTTCAAAAACGTTTAAATAAATGTTTCATTTTCTATGCCTTCTAAAATAAGACATTTACTTACTACAAGAAACTACATCATTTAGACTCATTATAACTGGCATATTTTATGAATAGAGTATTTTTCCTGAATCTGTGGTGTGTCAGTGTGATAACTATGTCAAAGGTTATACTAACTGCTTTCAGTTTCTCTGTGAGAATTCTGTGAGTTGAAGTTTTTGAAGTAGTTCATGGACACTGTGCATGAGACAGCCCACATCTCAGATTGTCTCTCTTAACATTTTGGCGGGAAACTTATTAAAACTAGTGACAAACATTCATTTAGTAGTGTAAATGGATGTAAACATGACAAAACCTTCACAATGTATTCCACAGACCATTACAGCCTCTTACTTCTTTTCAGAAAGATAAACAAATTGAATCACAGCTTGCCATTAAATCTTCAGATATTTTGACTGGTTATGAAACAAAACATTATAACTGACATATTTTATGAATAGAGTATTTTCCTGAATCTGTGGTGTGTCAGTGTGATAACTATGTCAAAGGTTATACTAACTGCTTTCAGTTTCTCTGTGAGAATTCTGTGAGCTGAAGCTTCTGAAGTAACTCATGAACACTGTGCATGAGACAGCCCACATCTCAGATTGTCTCTCTTAACATTTTGGCAGGAAACTTATTAAAGACTAGTGACAAACATTCATTTAGCAGTGTAAATGCATCTAAACATGACAAAACCTTCACAATGTATTCCACAGATCATTACAGCCTCTATGTAAGTGAAATTAAGCCCAAAATTACCAACAAGCAATAAAACTCAACATTCTTCTCCCAACTCAATTTTCATACAAATCCTATTATTCACTGTGCCCACACAATCAAAAG
This sequence comes from Protopterus annectens, assembly GCF_019279795.1. Classification (NCBI taxonomy): domain Eukaryota; kingdom Metazoa; phylum Chordata; order Ceratodontiformes; family Protopteridae; genus Protopterus; species Protopterus annectens. The sequence goes on from NC_056726.1 coordinate 1,119,846,777, forward strand.
CATTTCTATATATTACTAAAGAAAAGAAAGAGAGTAGAAAATAAAAGGAGTGAGGCAGAAATAAAAAATGTAAGAGAAAGCTGTAAGAAGTATATACAATGGAATGTTACTTACTGTTTATATTAACAGAGTTAAAAATAAAACATATTATTTACTCTTATTTAGTTCTGATTATTATTAGTTAAAGCATAACAGATTATTTACAAACAAGCATAAGCAGTATAATCAAGAAAGTATAATTAGAAATAGCATTTGAAGAACTTATAAAAACTTTTACAAGGAATAAATATGTTATTATTCTATTAATGATATTTTCATTACTGTTCTCTCCTGCCCCCACCCTTTACCCACTACATAATCTAAATAGAATGTCATTGTTTAAACAAAGAAAATAATAAAAGGAGAAGGAAAAAAAAGGTAAAGATAAAAAAATGTATCAAATTACTAACCTTACTTCTTTTCAGAAAGAGAAACAAATTGAATCACAGCTTGCCATTAAATCTTCAGGTATTTTGACTGGTTATTAAACAAAACATTTCTTTGCACATAGAGAATAACTTTGATTAAATCTTTTCCAAAATATTTGTGGCTTTCTGGAAATGCAGGAACTATATTCAAAAGATTAATAATGAACTAAATTGATGAGAGAGAAAAAACATATAACAAATCATTTGTTTTTAGTCTCTTCTTCTTCTCTGAAGTCTTCCACGAAGCTTCAGTTGCCAATCTCTTTAATGAAGAACTAGCCCATTCCATTTCTTCTATTTTATCCAAAATCCTTTTTTCTTTGACAAACAGTAAAGCAGAGTCTAAATCATCGAAAACCTTAGGACCATCAGGAAGGAAGATTTTAAGCTTGGCAGGAAACACAAGGTATGTTTTAAACTGTGCTTTCTTAAGCTCCCTTATTAGTGGCAGAAAAACTTTTCTTTTAGCTATTACCATGGAAGAATAGTCATTGTCAAAACGCACAGTTGTCTCATTAATCTTAACAGGAGCTTTAGCCCAAGCAGATTTAAGAACCATCTCTTTATCAAAAGATGATAGAAATCTAACTATAACTGATCTAGGATATTTTTTGTTAGAGTTAGTATTAGCTATAGATCTATGTGCTCTTTCGATACCAAAAGAGTATGCTTCTGGAAAGTCTAAAGTTTTAGGGAGCCAAGTTGTTAAAAAAGAAGTAATATTGTTACCTTCAATATTTTCTGGCAGTCCAAAAATCCTAATGTTATTGCGCCTAGATCTATTTTCCAGGTCATCCAGCTTTGTTTGTAAATGTGTATTTTGTTTCAGCAGAAACTCAATGTTGATTTCCTCTTCTTGGATTCTATTTTCCATGTCATTCACAGCTTCTTCTATGCCTGTCATCTGGATCTTCTGTTGTTGCAGGTCTGTATGTAACAGGTCTATTTGTTTTGTAGTTTTTTCTATGAAGGTGTCTATTTTAGTATCCATTTTATCCATTTTATCAGTAAGTTGCTGGATTATAATTATCAGAGACTGAAGTTCTTTCTTGATGCTGGAGTCTTGAGAATTTGTCTTACTGGAACTCATTTCAGACTGATAAACTGACAGGAAAATTTCCACAGTGATTTCTGACAGGAATATTGTTAAGATTTCCTTTCTTTTTTAGATATAGTTCAAGAACTATATAAAACAAACATATTTAGAAAGAAAATTACTTCAAAAATTAAGTTTTTAAGTAATTAATTCCTGTCAGTGTAAAGAAATTGGTGGAGCTGAAGAAATCTGCTGCTATCCTGTGTTCATCCTTGGCCACGCCCCGAGGTTCTTCATTCTGATTCTCGGCCGGAGTTCCTCCTGTGTGGAGTCTGCATGTCCTCCTTGTGGCTGTGTAAACGATAAAGACATGCAGGTAGGTGCATGTGCTGTGGGTGTGCCTTCTGTGAAGGTTGGGCATCAGGCTGGCACCTTGGCACCATAAAAATCCACTGCCAATCATTAGTGGACCGGTGATTTGCTGTGGCGACCCTAAAGCCGAAAAGACATTGCTTTTTTACTGGTACCATAATACTTTTATTAACAATAAAGGTAACAATAATAAAAAAGAGTTTCCAAAGAGTGCAGTGTCACTGGCTCAACAGATAGCGCATATGCCTTTCATGCTAGCAGGTAAGAAGGTTTTTGATTCTATTCCCACAAAATGTACTTCACTTTATATATGTGTGTGTGTATTCATATATACATATCTATATATATATATATATATCTATATATATATATATATATATATATATATATATATATATATATATTATATGAAAGCATGAATTCTGACTCAGCAGCTGAAACCTACATTTTCTTTCAGCAGTTTGCACAGTTAGCAGAAGTATTTATTGAAATATTAGTAGTGACATTTTATTTATTTATTTATTTACATTTGTTTACCATGAGATTCTGACTTGATACAGGTCCTTTTTCAGCAGATACCTGGTGAGAAAAGCTCCACAGATTGTACATGATTGACACTGGTACAGGTAGAGTTAATGTCATAACATTTGGTATAGTTACAGTAATAGACAATATTTCTAAACAATACAAGTAAGTAAGGTAGACAATATTTCTAAACAAGAAATTAACTAAGGTAGAATAGTAAAAGATGGACTATCTATTATGTAATAAAAATAGTTGTAAACAATAAAACAACTAATGCTACATAGTTAAAAATAGCCTATAAGATATATAACATGAGCAGAGTGGACTAACATTATCAGACTGGGATTAGAGTTTGTGGCAGTTGGATAATTTATAAAAGCTAGGATGAGAATGAGAGTGGAGGAAGGAAGTGAGGTGTGGGAGGTTAGTCTGGATTTGAGCAAGGTCAAAGCCAGTGCAAATTTAGGTGCAATTTAAGTGCAGTCTTGAAATGACTGCTGGAAGGCAGAGTAGTGATGGAGGGGGGAAGGTTGTTCCAAAGTTTGGATATGAGACAAGAAGATAGAACTTCCCCTGCTGTGTTTTTGGCTTTGTTAACAAGGAGTAGATTTTTGTAGCTCGAGCATAGGGGTCTAGAGGGGTTGTAGGGTTGGAGAAGGGTTTGTAGTGAGGGGATTTTGAGGGGATAGTTTACAAGTTTATGAGCGAAAGATAGTTGATTCAGGTGCAAGAGTTTTGGGAGTTCTAGCCAGTTTAATTATTTAAGGAGATACAATGGTGGCTGCAGTAAGAGGCACCTGTATCAAATTTAGCATTTTTTTTTATAGCAGGCCTCAGGCTTATTTAGGTCTTTCTTTCTAAGGTTTGTAAGTATGGGAGATGCATAGAGTAAGATAGAGATTATCTAGGAGTTGGTAATAGAAATTTTACCTGCTTTGTTGAGGTATTGGTTGTTTCTATATAAGGCACCAAGTTTCTTGTGTATTTTTTTTATTGTGAGAGGTATGTGGGTGTCAAATCTGAGTTTGTTGTCAATCTCCATACTGAGTAATTTGGTGTGCTCTGATGCAGGTATGGTGGTATTGGTGTGCTCTGATGGAGATATGGCGGTATTATCTTTGGCAAAAATGCTGAAATGGGGGGAGTTTTGGTTTGATTGGGAGGGTTGGAAGATGATGAGTTTGGTCTTATTAGGGTTGAGTAGGAGCCGAACGTTGAATAGCCAGTTTTCAACAGAAAAGAATGAACCCTGAGTGATTTGTTGGACTTTTGGTAAAGTGGGGGAAGAGCAGATGAGGGTGGAGTCATCTGCATACTGTATAAGAGATACATGTTTGGTGGCAGTATAGATGTTTTTGGTGAAAAGGGAGAATAGTGGGGGGGCAAGGATAGAACCTTGGGGGACACCGAGGGTAACAGGAAGGTGAGGAGATAGGTTATTATCCCAGACAACTGATTGCTGGTGGTCATATAGATAGCTGTGGAAACAGTCAGTGGCAGATTGGGAAAAGGAAAGGTTGGGCAGAGTAGAGAGTAGTAGTTCATGTGATACCATGTCGAATGCCTTAGATAGATCAATTAATACAGCAGAGGATAAGTCTGTGCAATTATGAAAGTAAGACTTCCATCTGTATAGTAAATTAATGAATATAGCAATAAAGAGCAGTAAAGGTTTCAAAAAGCATACACCCTCCATGAATGTGGCCACAACAACAGTAAGGAAAAAGATTAGTAATAAAGTGGACAGAGCAGTCGTGGATATTTAGTATATGGTTGTTGAGTTCTCAACTGCCACATATGTACTCAGAGTTTAGCAGCTGATTCTGTTGTTCCTTTTAATATTTTAATTATTTATATAAACACAGCAAATCATATAACTTTCCCTCTCTGTTGTATAAAACAAAGTGTTGTTACTAAAGCAGATTGAACTTTTGATTTTATTGTTAGATTAATAAAAATAATAACTAATATGCATATAAAATGCTAATACAAATCTAGCCACTTTTATCGTAATTCCAACAGACACCTGGTCATTACAATGAACAAAATATGTTGGAGGGATAGGTTCCTAACCCAGAGACTCCCCATACTCTGGAACAGACTACTCATACTTGTCAAGCAGAATGGCTCTTTGGCCCTCTTCAAAAGAAACCTTTACATTTGTATGGGAGATAGGAAATTCACCTTGGTGATCACGTCAGTCGCCCTGCTAGACAGGGGACCAAGGAAGTAAATATTCTGGGAAGAAATAGCCAGGGAATTGTTATGGCTGGGCTTGTATAGGCCCTAAAGCCGATAGCCTAGTACCAACCTATGAACTTAGAATAATTTGGGTAAAATCCATTTCAGATATTATTTGCTTGATTTAGACTCAGTGTCTAACTTACATTCAGATGAATCTGTAAATACCAATTTTCCATATTTTTCTGTCTTCTGTTCAATAAGCATCCCTCTCAAAACACTGTCTTGACCTCTACTTTCTTTAGTTTTAAACTAACTAACTATTTGTGTGCTTATTCTAAAACAATCACCTACTACCCAGCTTATGTAACTACACTTAATATTATTAATTGTATCCTGTAATCACATTATACTGTTTCTGTTAGCAGTCACATTATTTGACTTTACATAGTACAGTTTAGGCATGTTAACTTAGCCATTGTTTTATACAGCATAATTTTCTGTAATTTATGCTGTTAGTGTATGCCATCATATAGGGTGGCCACGGTGGTGCAGAGGTTAGTGTTGCTGTCTCACAGCAAGAGGTTTTCCTGTTCGATCCTCAGCTGGGGTACCTTCTGTGCAGAGTCCATCCAAAGGCATGTTGTAGGTGGATTGGACACAAACTGACACTGTAACTTACCCATTGTTTTATACAACATACTTTTCTGTAATTTATGCTGTTAGTGTATGCACTCATATATCACTGTTCATGATCTGTAACCCATGCTGAACCTCTAATTTGTCTGGACAGAATAGTCCTCCACATTAGTTAATAAAATGTAAATAAAATAAAAACATTACATCAGGGAACTGCAATCCCTTATTCTCTTATCAGGGTTTATTAGTGTATACCTCACTTACAAAACACACACACACAATTAATGCAAGTAACAGTAAGCTATTAAGTGTATTTGTCCTAGGTTTGCTCTTGATGGCTAATAAGATTTGCAACATATCATGACTCAAATTTTTGTTAGTTTTGCCTGCATAAAACATTTCACAAACAGTACATGTTGCAATGAACTTTATTTCTCTGTAAGTTTATTAACCTACTCCTTTCCACTAAACTAATATAATCATCGATGAATTTGTGTAACCTACTGGGAATTGACCTGTTCATATTCTTGTTCATAGCTTCATAGGTTCACAGAAGCTTATTAGACTAATGGTCCTAGAGCTCTTAAAAGTCAAGCCATATTTATTCCGAGTTATTCCAATTGCAAGTGTTAGGTGAGAGAAGGTTGGAGAAGTAAGTGTCTATGGTAGTTAGTAATAATTTCCTCTGTACAGGAGGAACATGTGCATTACCCCAGGAGAGATTTTGCGGTCACCCATCCATTGATCTTGATTGCATCTGAAGAGGGTCAGGGCGGGACTCTGTTTCACATGAATTGGAAGCTTGTACCAGAGGAGTGGCAGATTCTGGGAAATGTATCTGTCTCTTCAGCATGACCTATTCATATCAGAATCGAGATTAAGATCCCTGGAGTGAGTGACCCTCATGCAGTTTGATTTGGGGTTGTGTAACATTTCCATTAGAGCCTGGTCAGAGTCCACGCTGTAAGCCAGGCACAGATAACCCCTAAGCAACATGTAGGGGACACAATACAGGGGCAGGACTTTCAGTCCTTCCACATAAGACTTGTTTTGTGTAACCTGTAATTTCTTGGTTAGACAACTCTCTGGTCTCTCCTGTTGTTGTAGGTGCCTGGTGAGGTACATGCAAAAGGGAGTATTGAACTCAATTACTGGTCTGATGTGGGCTGAGTATGCAGGAATTATAACATCCTTAAATCTAGATGTGATGCCTTTACTTATAAGATGTGCCACATAAAAGCATTCTCTTATGACTATCGATACATGTGGTGAAAGTTCACATTGCTATCAACCTGAGTACCTGGATCATGTATCGCTGGGTCTACACTTATGGGGGTGGTGACTATAATGTAATTAGCAGGGAGTTCAGCTTTCCAAAAGGGAATGATTATGCAATTTTTTTTTTGCATTTAGCTTTATTTTGTGGCTTTGGCACCAATCATTTGTCTCTTTAACCCTGTCTACAGTATGTTAAGATCACTGGGAGAATCAGTGATTGCTCCCAATTTGCATTTATCAGCGAACATGCTCAGCCACAAGCCATGCAAGTTTGTCTAGACTTCTTAGAAATAAATTCTGAACATAATGGGGCCCAGCACAGAGCCCTTTGGTACATGCCTGGTGACTGACCTTTTGCTATAGGTGAAGTCAGGTGTTAACCCATCTGGTAGCACATGGCTTAATTCCCAGTTGGGGGAGTTTCTCTATAATAATTGAGCAGGGGGTTGTGTCAAATGTCTTGGCTAACTCAAGATATGCGGTATGTACCTTTTTTCCCCTCATCCAGGGCTTTAGTATATTTCTTGAAGAAGTCAACAATGCTCAACAGGCATGTTCTACCTTTAATGAATCCAAACTGGGTTGTGTCCAAAGTTGGAGAATACTTATGTCCTTGTTAATAAGGTCCATAATGATTCTTTCTGTGGCCTTGCAGATGAGGCAAGTCAAGATTATGGGTCTATAATTTCCAGGGTCAGTTGATGTTCCCCCTTTGTGCAGAGTGAATACTGTTGCTGTCCTTCATTCCACTAGAACATAGCCAGTTCACAAGTCGTGGTTAAATAGGAATCTAAGTGGGTTTGCTAGGTCATGATTTAAGTTGTTTTAAAGGCAACCTGGGATACTGTCTGGTCCCATTGATGCCATTTTTCTGGCCTTGGAGATAGCCAAGATGACCTGCTCTCTTGAGATAATAGGCTGGGACATGGTGGCTGGTATACTTTGGAATATGACTGGAGAGGACAAGGAGGTGCAGTTTGCTCCATATTTGCCAACTAAAAGGTAGGCTATTACCACCAGTTGAGTATTCTTGGTGCTATCCACAGTCAGTTCAATGCATAGCTGGATATTCCCTTTTAGATTTCAGACATAATTAAAAAAAGCCTTGTGATTACCTTTCATTGGGGAGGTATGCTTCATCATTAGCTTTGGAGGACATGACAAGATCTCTAATTTGTTTGTTAAAGCTACAGAGTGATTTCTTTCACTAATTAGGCATTCCCATCTTGTTCATTTACAATACTTTCCTTCTCTTGTTGTATAGCCTGTTTAAACTAAGGGTCAACCAGCGAGGCTCACCTTTTCATCAAGGTCTGGTTTTAATTCTGTCAGGTACAGCCAAGTCTATACAACTACTTAAGTGGTTATACAGGTCATTGGTGTACACCTCTGCATATCAGTCTATGTTATATGCTTTCAAGGGGGCTTTGAAACTTCTTATACAATCCCTTAGTAGGAGGTAATTTGTCTTTCAAAAATTCTTAAGCATTTTTGAAGTTGGTGGGATATCTGCTCTTATAACTACATCGAATGAGACTGATTTATGGTCTGATCTTACAGAGAGAACTTCACATGGGGGATGCAATGGTCTCCCATGTTATTGAGTACTTTGGCCATAACCATTGAGTCTGTTGTGGGTGTGCTTACTAGCTGTTCCAGAATAGTTGCTTTGACAAAGTCCAAGAACCTCTGAGCCAGCATGCTTGTGGTTGTGTATGTTTCCCAGTCAATGGTAGGATAATTAAAATTGCTCTGAGTAAGGTGTCGGGCTCAATAGCAGGTGACTCCACTAAATCCACGTATGTGGTATGCTTTTCTAGTTCTGTGGTGGGGGACATATAGCTAGCTTTGGTGTGGTAGGAAGCTCTGCCTGTATTTAATTGGACATGGAGTGCCTCAAGGGAGTCATACAGATTGACCAGTCTCAAGGTGTACTTATCCTTAATGAAGATGGATACTTCTCCTCCTTTGGTTCATTCATGGTCAGTTTGTGGTCTGAACATATGGAAGGCATTGTAGCCTTGCACAGCCAGGATGCTTTCCATGCCTTTGAGCCATGTCTCAATGATTGTATTGATGTCAGCATCTTCCAAAGTGATGAGAGGTTCCGGGAAGGGCAGTTTCTTGTTCAGACTCCTAGTATTAAGCAGCAGTGCCTTGAGTTTATCTAGAGTGGATTTTGTTATATTGGGAAGTCAGTTATTTTGACACCACTTAAAAAAGTCACAATAGGTGTAGCTAATGCTTTTTCTAGTATCCAAAAGTATAGAGGAGACAGGTGCAGACCATCTCTGATAAAGCAGTGTTCATTATCGACCATGTCTTCCCAGGCTAATAGACAATGGATCCACCAGGACTCTTCATATAGTCCAGTGAGGTACGTCCAAAGTCATTCATCCAACATTTATTTATTTTATTTTATTTATTTGACATTTGCTAACCAGGTTAGTCCAAATGGGCTAGAAGCCCATTTTCAGTGGAGACCCAAGGAGAAAAGCTCCAATACAAACTAAAGTACATAACTTACAAGCTTGAATATAATGAACTGTAATACATTAGCTCCAGAATACAGAGAAATTATAGCATGTACACACGATAAAACATATATATATATATATATATATATATATATATATATATATATTTACATTGAACATGTATTCTGCAATTGCAGTTTCAAAGAGAGCAAGAAGGAGTCCACAGAAAAGAGAAATATTTATAGATGAGCAAACAATATGTACATATGTGTATGTGATGGAGAAAGTATAACCTAAGGGTGTATTCTCAGAGTAGGTCTAAGTTAAAGGGAGAAAATAAGAGGTGTTACAGTAGGATGTCTGTGTAGTAGAAGTGAAAAACATATAGTAGTGTAGTGGATTAGGTAGGAGCCAGACATGGCTAAGTCCTGGTGTTGAGTAGGTGAAGTTTAACTTCCTTTTTGAAGTGTTTAGGGTGGGGAATAGCTCTTCTGTGTGCAGGGAGTTTATTTTAAGCTTGATCTAAAGTGCATTTGTATAGTAGTTTACCAACTGTTTTGTTTGGTATGCATGTATCCAGGAGTTGCTGGTTGGAGGTGCGGAGATTATGAGTAGAGGTGTAAGAGGATACCAGGGAGGAGAGGGCTGGGCAGGAAGATGGTTTGTATAATACAGAGTGTGTGATTTGTAACTGTGATAGTAGGAGTTGTTGAGGGAATTCAAGCCATTGGAGAGAGTTAAGTGCAAGGCAGTTGTGGGAGTTATGAGGAGAGTTGGTGGCAAATCTAGCTACTTTGTGGTAAGTTTTTTGGAGTCTGGAGAAGGTTGTAGCTTGTATGCTAGTTAGGACTGGGGCACCATAGAGAAGGGAGGGGAGGAGGAGAGCCTGAGCCAGGGAGAGTCTAGTGGTAGCAGTTAGAAATTTTCTATTATGCTATAGCAGATCTAGTTTTTGGTGTGTTTTTTTTTTTGTTTTATGCTTTGCAAGATATGTATGTTAAATTTGAATTCATCATCAATGATGGTAGTAACTAGGAGCTTAGAGTGGGGTTCAGATTGTATGATAGTCTTATTGAAGGATGTGATGATAAAAGTAGATTTATGTTGTGAGAGAACAAGGGAGAAAAAGCAGGAGTTTAGTTTTTTTGAGGTTCAACATGAGTTGTTTATCAGACAGACACTTTTCAGTGGATAGAAAGGCATCTCGTGTCTGAGCGTGGACTTCTGAAATGTTATTGGAAATGGAGATGAGAGGGGAATTGTTGAGTATTGTATTCAGGAGGATTGTTTACAAGATGTGTGAAGATCATTTGTGAAAATGTTAAACAGGAGAGGACCTAGGATGGAACCTTGGGGTACACCAGATGTAACAGGAAGGGAGGGTGAGGAGGAAGAGAGCCATCTGGCAGGTTGTTGCCTATTGGAGAGGTAACTAGTCAATCAGCAAAGGGAGGGCGAAGAGAGGTTGAGGTTAGCAAGTTTAGATAGAAGAATAGGGTGTGAGACAGTGTCAAAGGCTTTGGAGAGGTCAAGAAAAACACAGGATACAAGTTGGTTGTCAACTCTAGCTTCAGCTACTAGATGAGCAAATGGTAAGAGGGCAGTAGTTGTGCTGTGGTATGGCCAAAAACCATGTTCAGTGGGTATGAGGAGGTTTTCCTGAAGGAGAAAGTTTAGCAGCTGAGTATGAATGCATTTCTCAAGTATTTTAGAGAGACAGGATAGGACAGCTATGGGTCTTTATTTAGATGGGTCAGTAGAATTCTCCCCTTTATGCAGAGGGATGATGAAGAAGGACTTCCAAATGTCAAAGATTCTTGAATGGATCTTTTGATTAGCAGGGATACAGGGAAGGCTATAGATTCAGCAGCTAGTTTGAGGAAGATACGCGGGAGGTTGTCTGAGGAGGGAGAGCAGAGTTTGAGCTTAAGGAGAAGTGATTTGACATAAGCAGTAGTAACGGGCTGAAAGGTGAAGAAGTTTTAGTTGAGTGGGTTGGAAGGGGTAGAAGGGGTGTTTGTGTTGTGGTTAGTGTGTGTAAGGTTTTGGAAAGTATCAATGAGGTGATTATTGAGAAGGTTAGCAGTTTCTAGTGGAGTGTTATTAAGGAAAGGGGAGGAAGTGGAAAAGCAACCAAGCTGGAGAATTTTGTTAAAGTTGGACCAGAATTTATGTGGGTTGGATTTACAGTTTAATTGTGAAGAGTTGTAGTAGGACTTTATATCATTGTTGATTTGTTTTTTAACAATGATTATTATTTTCTTGTAGTTTTGGAACAGGGTTAGCGTTCTGGTTTTTGCACAGGCTTTCCAAGCACTATCTCTTCTGTGCATAATAGAGTGGGTTCCCTTAGATAGCCTGAGTGCATAATTAACTTTGATTCTAATTCTCCTGGAGGGGTGAGAGAGTTAAGAGTATCTAGGAAAATGCAGTTAAATTTTAGCACAGCTTCATTGAGAGGCAGTTGCCAAAGGAAGGACCAGTTGATGCTAGATACTATGGAGTTAAATAAGTTGGCATTAAAGTTAGAGAGTAGATGGCTGTCTTTGTAGGAGTGTATTTTGGGTAGTTGAGTAGAGGGTCTTTAGATGGAGGTGAGAAGATGATCACTTAAGGTGTCAAGTAAGGTATAGGGGATATGATAGAGGTTAGGGGATTTAGTGAGGCTCCAGTCAATAGTAGGATTGAAAGAAGAGGTTTTGTGCAAGCAGGTCAGGGATGTTTAGTTGGTGGAAACCATGTAAGCTGAAGGTGTTTTGTGGAGTCAGTTGTTAGCTTAGATCAATCAATATTGACATCTCCAAGGATGAATGTTTCATATGGTATATTTTGGAAAAAACAGGAAAGGATTTGTTCAAGGGTTGAAATATTATTACCTGGGAGATATATATGGAGACATGAACAAAGACATAGTTATACCTGTACTTGTGGTTGAGTGACTGAGTGCTTGAGTGACTTGACGGATCCTGCCACCTGACAGGCAGCTAACTGTAACCTGCTCCTTATCCAGCCTGGAGAGGGGAACATCTGTGTATCTCACAACAGAGTCATCTATGGCCAATACATTATATATTGTGGTATTATGCCTTATGGGCTTATTTGTTGAGACACTGATGTGCATGTATTATTATGTGCTGTGGTTGTTCTTGCATTGTTATCTATGTAAGTGGTTTCCATTTGGGAGACCTCTGATCTGTTGGTAAGTTACTACTGAGTACCTCCACATATCTGGTTTTATGTGTCATGTCTTTATTTAGTGTGGCAAGTGGGTGTGTGTTGACAACCTGTTTGACATTCAGTGTGAGAGTCTTGCCTCCAATTTCATAGTGTAACTACATCTCTGATATAAAGTATTTGGTTGTTTCAGGAGTAAGTGGTTGTCATTATAAATGAGACAACTGCTACATTCCCTTTTAATGCCCATGTCTATCAGGCTAGCCATAGAGATTATAGGAAACTGCCCATCCATGATAGCAGGCCCTTACTATATGCTTTATTAAGGAAGGGAATTGGTTAATTTGACAGGAATGTGCTGGTAGCAGCAAGACTACAAGGGGGACCTATACTTCGTAGAGACTAAGGTTGAGCAATAAGGCAACACTGCTCAGTGTGCAAGTTGCTACTAGAGCAGGAGAAAAGCTTAGAATTTCACTGTCACTTGTGTAGGGAAAAATTGACCTTTTAGGTTTTTGCATCTCTACAGTGCACTGTTAACCACCGCTGAGTGAAGAGCAGCACAGCGCAAACTCAAGGATTAAATATGAGCAAAGAGAAACAGGTTTTAAGCTAACTACCAATCAGGAAAGCACACAATGATATCTTCTCCCCAACTCAGAAAGGTTAGATCAGCACACTTCTGCCACAAGGGTGCAGAAAAACACATTTTTAATTTAGAATAGCTGGTTTTGAGCTAAAGTGTATCAGGACCACACAAACTACCTCCAACAGCCATACAAGTAAAAGATACAAAGTATTACAGTGCAATTAACTATTTAAAGCAGCAGCAAACAGTACCTTTTTTTTTGAAACTGCTGAAGTACAGTCACAGTATATAAGAGAAGTGCAAAAATACTTAAAGCCCTTTTGTGTGTTTCCCACTTCAAAATGACCAGGTAAACACCTACTGCGACTAGATGAATAATCCCAGTAATCCTAATCTAAAAGCACAGTACTGGAGTGTCTGGAGTGAAATGCTTCCATAAACAAATTTAAAAGATGCAAACTGCTACAACATAAAAGCTGGCACTTATTTCTTCATTAAATCTGCTTGCCTTTGCCTTCAGAAAAAATAAATTATCATTCCTTTTCCTACATTCACTGGGATTTAACAGACAACTTTACCCAGGTCTATAGTACCTAGAATTATTTTGTTATTATCTCTAATAATTTGTTTCATATGATAACAAACAGAATTAAAAGTTAAGTTACTAGCCAGATCAAAATTCAGACAGATGAATAAATTACTGCTTACATTAAAGTTATTCTCATGTCTTCATACTCTTACGATTGGACTATAAAACATATCCCTTTTAGTAATAATGTAATTTATAGGTATATTCCTACCTGTGCTAACTTCTCAAATCTGGAGTTTTTTTGTTAGTGAAAATAATGGGAGAAGAAGAAGGGATTAAAGCACTTTATTAGAATATAGATACTTGGCTAATTAGATTGACTGGAAATCAAACACCTAAAGAAGCTGTTATTTTTTTATCTGTGACTTTCTTGAGTGGCATTATAGCTTGTTTTAAAATTTTACAGACTGTTATCATTTGATGGCAATGGACCCATTTTCTAAGTCAAAGCATAATTAAGGTTCATGAAATTAACATTGTTTTAACCTTTGATATTAGCCAAAAGTGCTCCTTGCAGAGACTGCAATTTGACAAGATTTGACTCTTTCTGAAATTCGTATGATGTTACATATATTAGCAGTGCATTTAAATAAGACTGTAGATTCATTTTTATGAGATTTATTTCACCTAATACTACTGGAACCACATTTCCCTCATTTCTCCCTTCAGATCCTTGTATTATATGACTTTTGTGTCTCTCTGTACATAATACACTGTAATCACTGGGTGTTGCGATTTCAGTGATCGATGATGGCAGGATTCTGTGGTTGAAGTTGTGTAAGAGCTAATGAAACAATAGAACATAACAAAAATTTGTTATAAACCTCCTTGTCATCAGTGTGGTGCACAACAATGTTGTATTTTGACTTATTTGAACAGCGGGCAACACTCATTGTACTATATTTCTTCATATGTGAATCACTTTCATTATGTGTTACAATGTTCTGTGATTTGTACTGCTGATTTAGAAAAGGGGTATTTGTTGACATACTGAAAAAAAGTGATTATCCAAACATATCTAAATCTTACCATGTGACTACCAATGATCATGGCTAATTTACTGGAGAACAAGGAAAACTAGTGGTCCTACAGTGCAATATTTTAAACTTCATTTATTATCACTCACTGATCAAATAAAAATAACATTAAGACAAACAGTTGTTTCATACCTGTACAAGTGACACCAGCATCTTCAGAGTGAACGCAATTGTGCTGCAGAAGTGGACGGGCTGAACACTCTGAAAGATGAGATTCATTTCCTGTGCACCTGACATCATCCAAAGTAATAGGACCTGAGCCCATCCCAAAATATGCATTTCCTAGGGCAGAAACAGCCTGCCCACAACCAGCTTCTTTGCAGACAACCTTGGCATCATTTATATCCCAATAGTCATCACACACAGTACCCCACTGTGAGTTGTAATAAATCTCAACTCGACCTGAACAGCGATTGGTTCCATTCACAAGACGTAATGGTAAGGGAATGTTATCTGTTGCCAAAGAAAAAAAAGGAAAAAAATGTTAATGTACATATCATTTATCAGTTATTTATTTATTTATTTCCAGTTTGATAACCGGGGTGGTTCACTGGGCTCAAGGAGGCCATTTTCAGTGGAGGCCCGGGGAGAAAAGCTCCAAAATGACAAAGATACAATAAAAATACAATAAAAATACGATAAACAGTACAATAAAATGCAGTTATGAATAAATCCTAGTGTTATATAATATTTTAAACAAAATTGTAAGATGATACAGTAAGATGGAGCAAAAGATGCAGTGCAATAAGTAGAGTATAGGAGACTTGAGGATAGTTCATAAAGAACATGCATGGTAACGAAGATGGGTAGTGGAAAGTATGCAGAGTAGTAGGAATAAATACCTAAAAGTGGAGGAATGGGAGAGAGGCGGTTGAGTAGTGAAGCAAGAGGCAATTGTTTATTAGAAAGAAGAACATATGTGAGAAAAAAGCAATAGGGGTTAATAGAAGGGGGAAGGAGATTAAAGTTAGTAGAAGAGTGTTGGACACAATTTGTAGAATGTTAGAGTCATTAGTTAGTCAAATGCAATATTGGTTTAGATAGAAGAAGTATATAGGGAGAGAGAGTACAGTAAGAAGGCTATGTATAGTATTTACATTATATACATTAAAGGTTTATAAGTTATGTTAGAAATATCAAGGGGAAGCTGTTGGGCAGAATAGCAAGGTAAAGAAGTATTTAATGAAGAACAAGTAGGAATGAGTTTATTAGGATTAGGGGGGCAGAGAGCAATTACATTTCCAATTTTGGGAGAGATGAGAATGGAGCTGGGATTTGAAGAGTTCAAGGATATTGGAGATTCTTAGTGAGGGGGGAAGAGAGTTCCATTTTTTTGCTAGGGAATAGGATAGCAGACACTGGCCAGCGGGACGTTTTGGTTTGTGAATAGAAAGTTGATTTTGTTGTGCAGATCTTAGGGGTCTGTGGGGAGTATAAGAAGGAAGGATGTATGCTAGAGCAGGGCATGCAGTAGGTTTAAAGATTCATTTGTGGGCTGTAGAGATTTGGAGGTAATCGAGGTAGTTGGGAAGCTCTAGCCATTTTAGCATGTGTAGGGAAGAGCAATGGTGGGAGGAGTGTTTAGATTTAGTAGCGAATTTGGAGATTTTGTTGTAGCAGATTTCTAGTTTTGAGGAGATGGAGGAGGCAAGGTTGGTTAGAAGAAGGGCACCGTATAATAGCGATGGTAGTAAGTAGGTAGTGGCAACAGTTTGCCTGGTAGAGGGAGAGAGGAAGTGGGAGTTTCTGTATAGTAACCCAAGTTTTTGATGTTTTTTTTTATATTTAATTGGACATGAGTATCGAATTTTTGGAGTTCGTCGATAGTAACACCGAGAAGTTTAGCGAAGGGAACAACTTCTATTAGGGAGTTGGCATTACTGGTAATATTGAATGTCGTAATATCATTTTTCCACTTTTAGGGATATAAAATAGTATACTGAACTTCTATAATACAGTAAGAACAAATGAACAAAATGGCACAACAGAACTATGAGAAAACTTTCTCAGGGCATCTGTATGAAACTAGAATAATTATAAACACTGTTTGCCAGTAGAATATGTAACTATAAAAAAGAAAACCACAAGTGATAACGGAGCACTATATCACACAAAATTAACTTTAATCCACTAGTTTAGTGCTTTCAGCCCAAGAATTAGGCTTTCAAACATTTTAAGCAGTTTTTACATTAAGTTTAAGTAAAATGAGATTTGATTGGTGTGATGTGTATTGATGATGGTATAAAAATGAGACAGTTTTTAACACTTTGTTCTGATGAAGGCCTAATTCTTTGGCTGAAAGCACTAAACCAGTGGATTAAAGTTAAGTTTGTGTGATATAGTGCTCCATTATCACTTGTGGTTTTCTTTTTATTTTACCAAAGTTACACAAAGTGTGAGACAAGTCTGCAGTTTTCTTTGATAATATGTAACTAGCTTTGCTTGGTAGCCTTTCATGTTCTTTCCACTTATTTCACACTTAAATCTGCTTGCCTTTACCAACAGAAAATTTTAATTTACATTCCATTGGACTACATTGACTTGGACTTAACACACCATTATATCCAGGTCTATACCACCTACATTTAGTTTGTGATTACTTGGAATAATTTTTTTCTTATGATAGCAAAGAAAATTAAAACTTAAGCAACAAGCCAGATCAAAATTCAGACAGATGAGTAAATTACTGAGTAAGGTACTGTTTACCTTAAAGTTATCCTCATGTCTTCAAACTCTTAAAATTGGACTATAAAACATATCCCTTCTAGTTCTAATGTAATTTATAGGCATACCCATACATGTGCTAACTTCAGGAATCTGGTGTTTTTTTTTGTTACTGAGAGTAATAAAAGATGAAGAAGAAGGGTTTAAGGACCTCTGTTAGAATGTAGACTGTGGCTGATTAGGTTGACTGAAAGTTAAACACCTTAAGAAGTGGTTAAACATTTCTGTGTGATTTTTTTGAGTGGCATCATAACTTGTTTTAAAGTTTTTAAACACTATGATCATTTAATAGGTTAATTTCTCTAACTCTTTTGGGTTTCTTTTTTTTTTTACTCGAATACTTTTTATTATTTTACAAATATAATGATATTTAGCAATACAATCATGAGTGGAAGCAAGTATTATAAGTCTTTATATACACTATGTACAATTGACCTAAATAAAAAAAAAAGTATGAAAGAAAAAATATTATAATATTCAATCAGTAAAGTATGGTTTACACATTTAATTAGAGTTCAATTTTAATGTCTCAATAAGAGCAAACATTTTTCCCAAGTATTGTTTATCCGTGTTTTAGGAGAGATTCTCAGTTCTTTCACCTTGATTTCTAGTGTTGCTGTGTCTTCCATCAATCTCAAGAATTCTTCCAGAGTAGGTTCTTGTGATGACTTCTGATTTCTAGTTATACATTTCCTTGCCACAGCTAGTATGGACCAAAGTAGGTATAGCTCTTTTTATTCATTTCAGTAGTATTATTAACGTTCAAGAGAACTAAAGATTTGGTTAAAATAAAGGTGTCTGAATATAGCTTGGAGAAAATTAGTAATATCTTCCCAGAATTTTTTTATGATAATACAATCAAAAAATATATGAGACCAGTCAGTTTTACAGGTTAGGGAACATCTCTAACAAATAGATTTATCGAGTAAATTAAATTTGGCTTGTTTATCATGGGTAATAAGTGCCCTGTGAATGTATTTCCAAGTAAATATTTTCCATACCCGTAAATTAAATGTTAAATTAATAGAACAAAGAAGATTAGTTTTACTTTCAATTGATAGATTGGTATGGCATCCTTTTGTTATGAAATTCCAATATTTTGTATTAGGATTAGTTTTATATGTTATCAATATTTTATATAATTTTAAAATTAGATCTGTCCAATTATATTTGTTATAAATAATTTCAAACATAAGACTTATCAAATTTGGACTAGTCTTATAAGGAGAATTAATAATTTTGCTGTTAAGATCTTTGCCATATGATAATATGCTTTGAAGTACCAACCAATCTGCCATCAGAATATCATATATGTTTTGAATTTGTTGAATGTCTAATACTTCTTGATTCGCTATACAGTGCAGCCAACAAGTGAAGTTTTTTCCCTCCCAACTATTTAGGGTAACACTATGAATTTTGTTGAAGAAATTTTTTGTAGAGCTAAAGGGTATTATTAAGTCTAGCCAAATCTTAATGTCAGTGTTTAGTATATATAAATCTTCTGAATAAATTGTAAATATTATTTATATAATTAAAATGAGTTGGTTTTGTTATATTATATTGAATATTAACAGTCAATATATGCCACATCCTATTATTTTGTTCACTTAATATACAATTTTTAATTATTTTGTTTTCATTTAAGGAAATAATAGCATGTAATGTTTCCAAGTTGAAGAATAATTAGGATCTATCCAATTTATAATAGTTCTTAGTATGGAAGCTTTTATGTATGATTCTAAATCTGGGAATTTAATTCCACCCATTTCCCAAGATCTAATATGATGTGAGTAGGCTATTCTATTTCTTTTTGGATACCAAAGGAATTTTAATAGAATTGTATTTATTTCTTTTAGAATTTTTTTGTTTGGTACTATAGGAATAGGTTGTGCAGTGTAATTTATTTTTGGAAGTATTGTCATTTTTAATATTTGTAATCTGTCTTCAAATCTCAAAAACATTTTATTCCAGCTTGCTATTAGCATTTTTATTTTATTAATTGTGCGTTATAATTTATGACTAATGTAGATTCCAAATTATCACATAGTGCTATTCCTAAATATTTTATTGTGGGGACTTGTTTACTTATTACGCAATTTGTTATTGAAGTGAATTCTCTCTTTTTATTCAAATGCATATAATTAGATTTTTCCCTTATTAAATCTAAGGCTGGATATATCATAAAACCTTTCCACTATTTCATCTAGTTTTTGTACTGATTTCTCTGAAACAGATAATGTGAGTAAAACATCAGCAAATAACATAATTTTTTAATTAAGTTGACCATATACATCTATGCCTGATATTTTAGGATTGTGGCATACTAATGAAGCAAATAATTCAATTGCTAAGGCAAATAAGATAGGTGATATCGGGCAAGCCTGTTTTGTGCCTTTGGTTATTTCAATGGCTTTCAAGGTAAATGGCCCAAGTTTTACATAAGCCAGATTGTTTTTATATATATATTTTTACTAGTGTAATAAAATTAGAAGGAAATTCAAATAATTCTAAAGCCTTAAAAAGAAAGTCCCAACTCAGCGAATCAAAGGCTTTTTCTATATCCAATGCTACTATTAAAGCTTCCTGGTTGTTTCTGTTTAAGAAATCTGTAAGTGTTAGTATTCTTTGTATGTTGTCATGCGTGTGTCTTTTATAAATGAATCCTGTTTGATCCTCATTTATTATGTGTATCAATGATTTTTTAATTCTACTAACTAGTATTGACATAAAGATTTTATAGTCATTGTTAAGTAGACAAAATGGCCTATAAGATTTACAATATAAAAGGTCTTTATTTTCTTTTATAATGGGTGTAATTAGGGAGTATCTCCATGAAATTGGTATTGTGTTTTGTGTTTGAATTTCATTTAAAGTTCTATGAAATAATGATATTACTGAGGATAGAAATATCTTAAACAGTTCGCTAATTATTCCATTAATTCCTGGTGTTTTATTACTTTTACTTTCCTTAATTTTTTGAGTAATTTATTTTAGGGATATTTGTTTTTGAATGTCTGACTTTAACTTTTCTGGTATCACTTTTACCTTTACTAAGTTCATTACTAAGTTTGATGGGTTAGTTAGATGTGAGATATCATTATAATGATCAGTGAAATGATACTTAAATGCATCTAGTATATCATTTATATCCAAAACTTTTTTGTTTTTTGTTTTCCCTTCATGTATAATATTTGTAATATTATCTGCAACCAAATGTTTCCTTAATCTTATTGCTAAATTGTGCATATGTTTGGGTGAAACTGCATAGGAGCTAAGTTTTAACTTTTCTATAGCTATAAGTAACACACAATTGCCACTGTCCTCCTAAAGTGTCCTGTAGCAAGTACAAGGTCAAAATCACAAAAACAAATCTTCCAGGACACACCACGAGAACACTGAATTCTTCTAAAAAATGCGTTCTTTATTCCTATCGATTGGAATAAAGAACGCATTTTTTAGAAGAATTCAGTGTTCTCGTGGTGTGTCCTGGAAGATTTGTTTTTGTGATTTTCTATAGCTATATTAGTTTTTTGAGTTAGGATTTCATTATATATTTTTTTAAGTCTTCAATTGCTTTTTTGTGATTATTTTGTGCATAAATAGATGAGTTCATTAATAGTGAGATCTGTGATTTGTTTTTGAATGTTGCATAATTCTTATTCCCACTCTTTTACTTTGTTTTTATACCATGAAATGATTTTTCCATTTAAATAAGTTTTCAAAGTGTCCCAAAGATTACTTATATTTGTTTCAGAAGTATAATTTATGTCTAAAAAGAGTTGTATCTCTGTATCTAACCAAGGTTTAAACTGTTTTTTATTTGTAATGTAAGCTGGAATTCTTGACATAAAGATTAACTTCTTATAATCTGTATGTATTTTGAGAATTAATGAGTTGTGATCTGAAAAGGGGCGAGGAATTATGGAGAATTTTATTATTTTTAATTTAGTTCTTGAGATATGAAGATTTTATCAATTTGTGTTTGTGTCCCAAATCTATGATCTCGGTGAAAATAATAATGAATTGCTCTCCTTATAACTGTAAGTATCAATTAGACTTAAGCTTTCTTCCCATTTTTAAGTATCCTCCCTGTAGAACTTATACGTAAATTAATTTTGCTAGTGGTCTCTGATTTATCCAATGTATAGTTGAAGTCACCTCCCAGTATCAAGTTTCCTTTATAGACTCTAGTGATTAGATCAATCTGTTTTTTAACTGTTCCAACCCCAATATGTGGGAACCAGTATTCATTGGCTAATGTCCAAAGTCTATTATTGTATTTTACTATTACTATAGCCAGAAGTCCTTCTTTATCTTCATATTTGTAAATGATTTGGGGCATGGTGACATTTTTTTTTCCATAAAATTAAAGTTCCCCTGGTTTTTTTCTTATATGAAGAGTGAGATAAGGTCATGTATTCATTAGGATTCCATATATAGGTATCATTTGTTTTGAATTGAGTCTCTTTAAGAAATACCACTTTTACTTTATTTAATTTCACGTATCTTAATAAATTAGATATTTTCCTTGGATTATTTAAACCATTAGTATTAAGGATAGAAAAGTCAAGTCCATTCCCAATAATTAACATTATATCGTGTTTGCTTTGTATAATATATTTTCAATGCCATACAATATATATAATGTGTAACTACTCTGTTAATAATTCTCATTGTAGTCAATATATTAATTTTAATCAAATAACTCAAATTATAATTTAGTTCAGGCCAATAAAAAAGAAAAAAAATGAAAGTGTCAAAATTAAATACATAATAACAAGTATACAAATATTTTTGTAAACCTTCTAATGTAGATGAAGTGAAATACACTTCCAATCTGTTAGATAAAAAGATTGAATACCATAACTCCCAACATGCCAAAAGAAGAAAAGCTAACCCCTTTTGAGCTCCAGTTTACTTTTTTCTAATCTTGGAGATTTGAAAAATCAGATAAAGAACAAGTAAAAAAACAAACTAGTAGTTATTATTTTCACAATATAACAATTAAAATTGAATGAACAGAGTGTATGGAAATGACTATTATTTTAGTAATACAATTTAAATTCAGATTCAACTTTCTCTTCAGAATATAACAATCTTATCATACACTACTAAACATTTATAAAAGAAAACACCATTCCTATCATACCAAATGCTATTGATGTCAAGGAGATATCTATTAGGCTCCATTTCCTTAAAGACCATAAACAGTATACTATGTGTTGCTTAACATTAGTTCTCTCTAATCTGAGAACAGTGTATACACATATTGTTAGTTTCCACTATTAATATATGACAAGTACACTGGTATTTATGTCAAATAAAACACTCTTCTGCACAATAAGAATATATTATATATGAACAAAGTAGATTTAGAAATGAACCAGTGAGTGAAGATAAATAAAGACAAATCTGTCAAGAACACTTGAGTCATACTACAAAAAACTGTGCAGCCCAAAGAATAAGCCTGTGATGTGCTCACTAGAAATTATAGTGTAGATAATAATAATTAAAAAAAAGACATGTTTGAGTAAGCAATGCATATCATAACAGTTAACCAAAAGAATAATGTTTCATAAAGACATTAGAGTGAGATTTAAACATACTCATGTCAGATTTAAGACAGTGTATAAATGATAGATGAAACATAATTTCCTGGAGTAATGAATTCACTGAGCACTACAGGTATTGATGTTTAATGCAGTTAAAGTTGTGCTTTTAGACAGAGAATTCCTGTTGTGGTACTATCAATTAATTGTCCACAATTTGTAAGAATAGACGTCAAAACAATTTTAGAGCATTGGGAGTTTCAGCATGTGACATGCAAAAATGTCCACAGTTGAATGGTCCAGTTAAAAAGACAATTACATTGAGAAAAACCTCCCAAATGAATCTTAACTATTAACAGTGCCTCTTATGTAGATGTATATCTAGGTTCCTAAATACAGTAAAACTATCTCGTTTATCAATAAGTTAGCTACTGATTGGTTTTGGATTAAAATATAAAATTTCCCTTAAATGCCTCTCCCTTGTATAATCTGGGTTCCTGTGTTATTGATCAGATTCCACTACTGCAAACCCATTCTCATCTTTAAGAATGCACTGAAATGCCTATGTGTTAATTTTTCACATTAGCAAAATATAAACATTGAAATACAATCATTAAGCAGGATAGGAGTCAACAGAACACAGTGACTTGCATTTTATATATATATAAAAAAAAGAATAGGAACAGCAAAAATCATACTGGCTAAATTAGTATAGTAAAAAGGCAATAGATTGGTAAACAGTACGTCTGTGATAATGGGCTATATAGAGGAATGTTCTTTTAGTATGCTGCATATCCACTCAATATATTATCATTGTTGCCTTTATATGTATAATAACACATAAACAGTAGTGGGCAAGGGAATTCAATCAAGTTATATCAATCACAGTACTGTAGATTCTTTTAAATTATCTCATCTTTTTGTTTCCTCTTCTCTATACATGAAATGTATTCAAAGTGACTACTTTATGGGTTTTAAGGTGCTTAGTACAGAGTTTAGGGTGTATTATACAAGATAATTTATCCAGACACAATTCCCATGTGAACGGATCATCAACAATAATAATAAACATTTTTTAGTATTTTTTAACTCTCAGAATTGTTTTTTATACTTCTTTGTTATGCAAATTTGTGTCTATTTTACTGTGAACTTCCCTTGTGATCAGTTACCACCTTAAAGCCTTTGCATCAGACAAGGGAAGTACTGTTATGGAGGAGGTAGCGCATAAAAGCAAATGTGTGCTTTCACAAGCCTTCCGGTAGTTCGCTTTCTATCTACAATGCAAGTAAACTAGTCTCCCCTGGATTCTTATATATAAAAAAATGAAAAAAGCCCTTCAAGTAGTCAAACAGAAAAAAACGCACCACAACTCAGCTTTTGATGTTGGTGACTCAAAGAACTAACTGACAGAGTTTCAGTGCAACAGTGTGCTTCTAGGTAAAAAAAAATATATATATATGTTTTGGCTTCTCACTTCCTTTCCCCTCTCTAATAGACTATTTAGAACTCGCAGTAACTACAAAGTGGCACATTCTAATTAATGTTATTTGAAACAAGAGTGTGCAGTATAATCTTGTTAATGTTTTCTTTTGAAAAGGAAGCACTAACTGATGCAAAAGGTTGTTTCAAGTGAAAAATTTGTCAAAGCTCAACAACAGAATTCCATTTAAAGGGACTCTGTTTCTTTTGCACTTTAAAGTATAGATATTAATGTTTCTGTACAATGTGAAATTGAATTGTAATTATGTCAGTGACCCACAGAAACTATGATTAAAACTTTCAGTTACTTGTCAAACAGAAATCAAGTGAACTAGATGTTTTCCTAATAAAATCGAGATAAAAAAACATTTGTGAAGATGTTCTCTCTGTTCACCTTTTAAATATAGCTAGATAAAATGATATGATAGGTACCATTTAAGCCTAGTTTTCCTCATTTATTATGAAAATAATTTAACTATATTTCTAAATACCACTCTAATTGTAAAAACACTTTTCATTGTCAGGTATAGTTAACCAGACTTGTGATGAGTATGTTATATAAAGTATAAGTTTAAGAAAAAGCAGAAATGTCACAGAATATTATAGTCAATGTAATAGATAAAATACATACTTTCTGAACTAAAGTCCAGAAGTCTATATCTTTGTTGAATCTTTGAGAGATTTGGAAGACTGCATTGTTTTAAAATCAGTTCTTTGTTTTTTTTTTCCTTATATCAGTCCAAGTGTTTTTCTCTGGGGATCTTTTCAGATTGGTTGATACAGACCAGTCCAATTATTCAGGAATTGTGATGATATTATTATTCTTGATGAAAGTAGAAGCTTCTTTGATATTATTAAAGGTTCTCAAGTCATTTGTATAGTAAATTCGGATTTTAGCAGGATAGATCATTTGCACTTTTATTTTATTTTGCTTGAGAAGTTTCACTAATGGCCATGATTTTTCCTTAATTCTAACACTTTTGCAGAATAGTCATTGTCAAATCTTATCTGACTCTGTTTATATATTATGGGACTTTTCCTCCAGGCTGATTTTAGTATGAGTTATTTATCCAGAAAAGACGGAAACTTTACCACAATTGATCTTTGTTATGCATTAGGTGAAGAGGAGATAGATTTTCCTATGGCTGTGTGAGCTCTCTCTATTCCATTTGATAATCCCTCTTTTAAATCAAGCACTTCAGGAAGCCAGGAGTTCAAAAAGGTGATGATGTCTTCTCCCTACTTTTTTTCTGGAAGACCATATATTCTTATATTAGTTCTCCTCTCCCTATTCTCCAAATCATCCACTTTATTGATGCCAGTTATTTTGGTGTAGCAAGAATTCTGTCTGATTTCCCTCTTCTTTGAGTCTCCTATCTATGTCATTTAGAGATGTCTCCATATCAAGTAATTTATTTTGTTGTTGCTGTAATATTTCCTTTAGTATATCTGTTTGCTTTAGGCAGTTTTCCTTGAGTCTTTCCAAGTTATCAATAAATCTATCCATTTTCAACAACAGTTCTTGTAATGTGGAAAACATCAGTTGAATCTCTTTCTTCAGAGTAGTTTCTGTGTGAGAATTCTTTAAGCTGGCCATTACCATACAGTTGTAATGTTCTCCAATATATTTTGACAGGAAAAACTCAATACAATTTCTTGAAATTTGATAGAGTTGTAGTTCTTAAGTTCTTTGATATTGTTTTGCTGTTTCTAATTAATGAAATTATTTTTTTTCTGTTTTCTAGTATTGTTTTATGGACCTCTAAAAGATGCTGCTATCTGTTTGCCATCTAGGCTCCACCCCTCTTTTGGGTTTCTAATTCTGCATTTGTGCTTGTTTCCCACCGTTCCTGTAACTAGTCTAGTCCAGATACAGATTTGCTGTGTCCAGGACTGTTTGTAAGATTCTGAACCTGCCTCCAAGCCTTTCTGTGTTGGAGCAAAGCTTTCTAACTTATCAGTGGGAGTAGCTTTCACTGCTTTTGAATGTTTTTTACTGCTGTTTTAGCTGCTTTTCTGTAAAAAAAAGTTCTAAGCTTGTTTTCCACCTTTCCTCTAACTAGTCTAGTCCAGATACTGATTTGCTGTATCCATGACTGTTTGTTGGGTTCTGAGCCCCCCTCATGCCTTTCTGTGTTGGAGGGAAGCCTTCTACCTTATCAATGGGATAGGTAAGCACTAGGTAGCCTATCCACCACAAGAGGGGTGGTTTCTGGCCCAGAAATTGTAGTTTATTGGCCGTTTGGGCAGTTTTTCCATACCTTTCAACTTTCTGATTTAAAAGCCCATGTTTGCACAAGTTTGCTCTTGTTTAAGCTCTGCTGATCCAGTTTTGGCATCCTGCAGACTTCAAGAATATCCAGAAGGAGAAAGAGATACTCTAAGTGCCTCCATTTTGATTTGTTTCCTAATTTACTGCTTTCTGCACTTGCTTTTAGTTGTTTTTTAATTTAATTACATTTATTTAAACTGTATTTGCTTTAATATTGCTACACACTCGTGTGCTAGCTTTCACTACATTTTAATTATTTTACTGCTGTTTTAGCTGCTTTTCTGTAAAAAAATGTTCTAAGCTTGTTTCTTGCCTTGCCTGTAACTAGTCTAGTCCAGATACAGATTTGCTGTATCCAGCTTCTGAGCCCCCTAGGTAGCCTATCTACCACAAGAGGAGTGGTTTCTGGCCCAGAAATTGTAGTTTATTGGCCGTTTTAGAAAATCTTCCATCTCTTTCAACTTTCTGGTTTAAAAGCCTATGTTTGCATGGGTTTGCACTTGTTTAAGCTCTGCACAGTGGTGCCAGTTTGAGGTAATCTATTACTGATGCCAGAAAATCTGATCTTTAGTTTTTCCATTAGATCTTGCTAGCTCTTTCTCTCTCTCTCTTGCACTTCAAATAGCTTAATCACTTTGCATTTCAACAGGTTGTTATAGCAAATATTGTAGCACTCCTAAGTGCCATCAGCACTAGTCATTCTTCATGGAAATAGTTCCAGTACTTAGTAGGTATGACCACCCCTCCTGGCATGATTAAAGGGCAGTTCCCTGTGATTTCTCCTATTAACTTGGTGCACTTGGGCATTCTGAGGCAGTGTAGCAACTGTCTCATGTACACAGACAACCCTCTCCTCTTACCTCCCAACACTCAGACTTGTGAGAGATGCTCTTATATCACCAAACTGGAAGCTATGCACTTTCCAGCCAAGACCAGACTAGCTGGTCAGGAGCAGGTCAACACCTGCACCACAATGCATGGAATACATAGCCCTCCAGAATACCCACCATCACAGCTCTCACATAAAAGCATAAACCACACACCCACCTTTGTTGATGCTCTCAATAGAAATTTACCCAAACAGCAGAGATGTCTAAGACAGAAATGCACTCGACCACAACAACACAGCACAAACCACAGGATACATACCTTACCTCCACAGTGTGCCCCTCAACCTAAGCCCCTAAGGCTAAACACCTTGCCCAATACACTAATCATAGGTGACTCAGTAGTGAGGCACACAGATGTCACACTTACTAGGTTGAATAAGGAGAAAGTAACAGTCAGCTGACTATTAGGTGCCAGAATCCAACACCTAACATACGCACTCAGGTCACTCTACAACAAGTACAAGTATGACTCTGTCATTGTCCATGTGGGTGTGAATAACCTGAGCTGTACCTCCCTGGACAACATGAAAAGAGACATGGTGGAGCTCTCGGATTATGTGGCCCAGGTAGGTATCCTACTGTCACCCAGAATGATAACGCAGTACAAACAAAAAATGATTAACTTCAACAACTGGAAAACTTTCTGGTGTCATTCTAAGGGGATTCAGTATCTGTCTGCTTGGGTTGACATGACTGACAGTCCTCGATGCTTTGCAAGAGATGGCCAGCATCTGTCACCCCTGGGGTCTAGGTACTGGCTAAGGCTCTTGCCACCCCTATAGTGGCTTTTTAGGTGGTGTTCCAATGACCAAATTACCACCATAACAGATATCAATAAATGCAATCTGAGGGTCATGCTGCTCAATGCTAGAAGTCAAAATCTCAAGATGCACTCATTTGGAGCACTCCTCAAAATGGAGAACATCATCATTTGTACTGAAATGGAAACCTGGTTTAAAGCAGCAAAAAGCACCCCTGCACTACCGAGCTCTAACTCATTCCACACCTTTCGGCCCTGAAACATGGACCAAAGCCCCAAAGGCAGTGTTGTCTCCATATTCTTAAAGGATATGCACACCTGCAGACTAGTAGCCCAGAATAACTCATATGAGATACTTCAGGTACAACTAACATTGGGTAAGATGGCGATCCAGGTCGTAGCCTGCTATAGGTCCAAAACCATGTCACTAGAATCTCAATCCACATTCCTAAGCACCCTGGAATCTACCAAGGTACAGCCCAACACTGTCATAATAGGAGACTTCAACTACCCATGCTTCAACTGGGATAACTGCCCAAGCACCAATACAGTGGCCCAATGCTTCTTGGAATTCATCAATTCCAATGCCCTGGACTGGCTCATTCTGACCCCCACTAGATAAAGCAACATCCTTGATCTGGTTATTACTAACATGGGCGACAACTGCTCTACACCAATAGTCAATTCTTCCCTGGTCAGATCCAACTGCAAACTAATCACCATTGAAATCCATATCTCACTCACACCCCCCACAAACGTAACCACCTTGAAAAACTTCTGCAAAGCTGACTTTTGGCTCCTAAAAACAAAGGTGGCTAATTTCACGGCACCAATGCCACTGGAAAATAGCTGCATAACTGTCAAATCATACACCAATGCACTGTACAAATGTGTAAATAAAATGTATGGAACTAGCCATACCCAACAGAACCAAGATGCTCTCCTCCAAAAAAAGGAAGCCAATCTGGTGGTTCCCTGCCATTAATAAACTCTACAACAGAAGGAAGAAACTGTTGCAGAAAAAGGTGAAGTCCCAGTACTGGAAAAGCTCCCTTATTAGCTTCAACAAAAAGTTGAGATCCCTCTTCAAATCCTCCAAAGCCAGCTATGAAGGCAGAAATGTGGCAGACACTAAAAACAATCACAAAGCATTCTATAGTTATATCAAGAACCTGCACGGCAATACCCAAATTGGCTCTGATTAACTCTACAATGGTACCTCCTATACTGAGCCAATAGATATTGCCAACATGTTGGCAAACAGATTCAGTGTCAACTTTACCGATCTCTCCCACCCAAAGGACCAATCACAATACCGGAAGAATGTCAGGCACCCAGCTTTACTGCAGCTTAAGTTAAAGCTGCATTATCCAAGGCCAAGAATACAACTTCCATGGGACCTGATGATATCCCTGGCTGTGTTCTACATGAACTACAAAGCAAACTGGCATCACATCTGTGTGCCCTGTTCAATCACCTCACTTCAGTCTTTGTCCCTACTAAATGGCACACTGCTACAGTCATCCATCTCCATAAAGGGGGAGCGACTACAGATCCTGGGAATTATTGCCCCATTAGGCTGATGAATCTGATATGTAAAGCTATGGAGTGCATCATCTTGGACCTGATTAACAAAGACAGGAAATCTCCAAACTCTAGATCCCACGCAATTTGGCTTTGTGAAAGGGAGATTCTGTTTGCTCAACCTGGTTGACTTCTTTGAGTCAGTCACCAGAGCTGTGCATGAAGGTAAGGCACTGCACACAGCCTATCTTGATATGGCCAAGGCCTTTGATATAATTTCTCACTTGGGAATTACTGATAAACTCACCAAACTAGGCATCAACCTCTATATCACTAGGTGGGTTGCAAATTGGCTCACAAATAGAACACACATAGTGAAAGTAGCAGACTCCAAGTCAGACTGCCAACCAGTCACAAGTGGAGTCCCACATGGCTTGGTCCTGGGTCATCTTCTGTTTGGCATCTACTTCTCAGAAGTCCAGGCCAACAGAAAGGGACTCTGGCAGACCAAGTTCGCAGATGACTGCAAGCTGGGAGCCATTATTAACTCCCCAAGTGATGCAGACATTCTACAGAAAGGCCTCACTGAGACCAATGACTGGTATCGATACCATGACCTTAAGCTTAACGCTAAAAAATATGTCATCATGCCTTTGGTAAAACCTCAGTGTGAAGATTGGGTGAAGGCTGCCAGCCTAGCCAGATAGAATTTTGAAGATAATTCTGTCATCTGTAAATATTAATGTAAACCACAAGCTTGTGTCTTAAATGATAAAAATAGTGTTAAATGTGGAACTGGAAAAAATGTAACAACAGTGCACTCTACTGACCAAGTAAAGCATGCTCTGACCCTTTGATGCTAAAACTCAGAGCCAGTGAGTCTAGAGTGAGGCATCCTGCCTATTGTTTTAAGGCCAATGTTAATGGCCTTAATTTGCATGCATAAATGTCCTTTATTGCTCTGGTTTCTGCCCAGAGGTGAATGTAGTTTCTGTTAGCCTGGGAACCCAGGGAAGTGTGAAGAATGATGTAATGTAAACCAGGAATATGATTTTAAAAACAGAGAGAATCAGAGAGAATTAAGCATTTTTTTATTTTAAGTTTTCCTATGTGATCTCTGAACTCTTGACTAGAACTGTGTAGTAAAAAGTATTGTCTTGTGTTTTGACTATTTGTTATTAAATATTTTTAAACCCTTTCAACCGTGGCTGTTTTTGTAGAGATAATTTAAGGTCTTTAAAGTACTTGCATGCCTTTAGTAAAACTGTACAAAGCCACTCTAATAGCTTTAGCCCTGGGCTATACTACCAATTGGATAATAATATCGCACAGTAAAAATTGGACACCCTTTTAAGGGCCTATTTCTGATAAATATTAGTGGGTGGTGGCAGCTGGTACTACCGTATAGACTGGGAAAAAGGGGCACAGCTGGACAACCTGTGCCAGCCTTCCCCAGGAGTGTCTGTGTGGTTGTGTAAACTCTTCTCAAAGTGTGTGTGTGTGTGTGTGTGTGTGTGTGTGTGTGTGTGTGTGTGTGTGTGTGTGTGTGTGTGTGTGTGTGAGTCAGCTACTTGGGCAGGGACATGAAGCACTGGTTGGACAGAGAGGGTGCTGGAGGTTTTCACTTGCCCACTAGGCTGACATCTGGACTCTATAGCTGTGCCATTGAGGAGTCTTATTGGGGACCTGGAGAGCAAGGGAGCGACCAGCCCCAGACTGACTGTGATCTCTGTGTGCTCTTAAGGGAACTTGCACTTTACTGTGTGTATTTTTTATCCTTTCCTCATATATGAGATGCCCCTCACTGGTGTTAGTGGTGAGGATTGAGGCCTCTTGATTGCTGGGCCAAGGCACGGGCATCACATATTAATTCTTTGGCAGTAGTGGGATATCCACACTGTATATTAATTGGTTGGCAAATACTAATTGGCTTGTAGTGGTATGGGTAGAGTGAATTCCTGTAGCTAGTGTACAGTGAGCTCTGAAGGTGTTTTGTACTCTAAATCAGTCATGCAGTGAATACCCAGAGTTCCGATCACAATTGTTTTATTTCTTTTATTAGCTTAGTTAGTCAGAGTGAGAGCAAGCAGCATGTCAGCAGAGGAGTATGGAAAGCTGACAAGGAGCCAGCTGGCATAGATGTGCCAGGCTAGGGGACTGGTGCAAGGAAACCTGACTAAGGCAGACCTGATTGCAGCCTTGGTTACAGCTGCATCAGAAAACAGCAACCAGAAGGACAATCAGACTGGCAGTGGAGATATAATACCCTAGGAGAATGGACAGCTCAACCTTTCCACAGAGGACTTAAAAATCCATCTAGAGCTAAAGAGACTTGAGTTGGAGGCCAGGCATGTGGAAATCAAAACAACTGAGAGGCTGAGGAATCTAGAGAGTGAGGACAATGAGAAACTGCAACGTTTGCAGGATGAGGAAAATGAGAAACTGCTACACCTGGAAGCTAAAGAAAAGGAGAGGCAGACACAGCATGAGAAGGAGATGCTGACTCTTTGCCAGAGACATGGAGGTAATGGGGAATGGAGTAACTGGACCTCAGAAACACAAAAGGTCATTAAATTTCTTCCGCAGTTTAAAGAAGGGGATAATTTTGATAGTTTCATTCATATGTTTGAGAGGGTATGCAAACAGTATGGTGTCGACCAAAGGCTCTGGGTAGGGTTCCTGACCCCCTTACTCCATGGTAAAGCTGTAACTGTTTTGTCAAAAATGTCTGACGTTGCATGTTTTGATTATACTGTTGTTAAAAATCACTTGTTAGAACTGTTTAAGCTAACACCAGAAATGTATAAGAAAAAGTTTCATGAGTATAGTCGCAAGGAAGATGAGAGTGTGTGTGAATATGTTGCTGAACTGGGCACTTATTTTCATTGGTGGGTGAGTGGATATTAGGTCACCACTTTTGAAGGGCTGGCAGACCTTTTGGTGAGGAAACAAGCCCTTACCACTTTGCCTGAGGACATGAGGATCTAGTTAGCTGATAGACAATGTGTTACTTCAGATGAGTTGGTGAAGAAGGGAGACCTATACCTGGCAAGCAGGGCAGCCCTGCACAGGAAAGGGACCCCAGTACTGTTCATGGGTCTAAAGAAACCCAGGGTGGGCAGCACAGACTGCCCCAACAGAATCTGCCAGTAGCAGTGGAAGCCACTAGTCTAGGTACACATCCAGGATCTAGGGTTAAATGTTTTGAATGCAACCAGTGGGGCCATGTGGCATACAGGTGTCCACAGAGGCAAGGTGAGGAACAAAAGGTGAGGGAGCCAGTAAGTGGGAAAGACGAAATGCCAATAGTAGGTTACCTTGGGACAACAAGGGTACCAAACTACCTACAGAGGTTATATCCTATTGTAGTGAATGGCAAAGAGGCCATTGTCAAGAGAGACACAGCCTCTGATATAACCATTGTAAAGCATGCAATGGTTACAGAAGAGCATTACTTGCTTGGGCAGTCTACTCCAGTCAGGCTTTAGGAGGGATCCCATTCCAAATACCTTTGGCTAGGGTTCACCTTGACTGGGAGGGTGGAAAAGGAAGCCAGCCAGTAGGTGTGTTTGAGTATATACCTGCAGGAGTCCTGATAGGGAATGATTTTGATAGTGCAGTACCCTGTGCATGTGCAGTTACATGCAGTCAGGCTTGGAGACAAGCAGGTAAGTCTGGTAGCCTGGGAGAAACCCAGACAGATTTCAAACTTGCAGCCAGGACTGGTGAGGTGGTTACTTCAGGGAGAAAACTACCCTGTAGCATTGAGACTGAAGGTGAGCCACAGCTGCTTGGGGTTACTGATGGTCCCTTGGACAGAGTGACTGCAAAGGTAGAGGTGAGTAGTAGTACCCAGGCTGACGGTGAGGCACCACTGTCCGAGCATGCCAGACTTCCTGTGGAAGGGGAGCTGGGAAGGGTTACAAGGAGAGAGTTGAGACAGGCTCAGCTCTCAGACCCAACATT
The DNA here is from genome assembly GCF_019279795.1 of Protopterus annectens. Lineage (NCBI taxonomy): Eukaryota > Metazoa > Chordata > Ceratodontiformes > Protopteridae > Protopterus > Protopterus annectens. The sequence goes on from NC_056726.1 coordinate 1,119,880,305, forward strand.
GCAAGGCTGAGGCAAGTAGCTAGGGAGGCACCTGATTCTCAAGGATAGGGGGAATCTGTATACTGGGACAAAGGGTTACTGTACAGAGAGTGGACCCCTGAGGGAGGGCTAAAAGGTGAGAGAGTACAGCAGTTGGTAGTGCCTAGAGCCTACCATCTGGCACTTCTAGCCATAGACCATGATATTCCCTTTGCAGGTCATATGGGCATGAAACGTACAAAGAGGCGTATTATGCAGAACTTCTATTGGCCTGGAATATCCAGAGATTTAACAGGGTACTGCAGGACCTGTGAGCAGTGCCGAAAGGTAGGCAAGGCAGGAGACAAGGTGAGAGCTCCTTTGATGCCTTTGCCTGTGATTGAGGAGCCATTTCAGAGGATAGCTATGGATATTGTGGGTCCTCTGAGTACCCCAAGTTCCATGGGGAAAAAGTATATCCTAGTGGTAGTGGATTATGCTACACGATACCCTGAGGCAGTGGCTTTGTCCTCCATTGAGGCAGAGAAGGTGGCAAATGCTCTGTTAGAGATTTTCAGCAGGGTAGGTTTCCCAAAAGAAATACTGACTGACAGAGGTGCCAATTTCATGTCAGACCTGCTGGCTTGTCTGTGGAAGTCCTGTGGGGTGAAGCACATGAAGACCACCCCCTACCATCCCCAGAGTAATGGTCTTGTTGAGAGGTTAAACTCTACAATCAAAGCTATTCTCCAGGCATTTGCAGATCAGTTTAAGAGGGAGTGGGACAAATATTTGCCCCCTCTGTTGTTTGCTTACAGAGAAGTTCCCCAGGACTCCACAGGTTTTTCACCCTTTGAGTTGCTGTATGGGCATAGGGTGAGGGCACTTCTAGATTTAATTCGAGATGAGTGGGAAGGTGATTGCAAGTCTCACAAGGATTCTGTTGTGGCATACATCCTATACCTCAGAACAAGGCTCAGGGAACTCATGGGCTTTCCCCAGGAGAACCTGGCAGAAGCCCAACAACAGAAAAAGGTGTGGTATTACAGGAATGCCTGAGCTAGAGAGTATGCTCTGGGGCAGCAGGGAATGGTTCTCATTCCTGTCAGATACAACAAGCTGCAAGAAGCTTGGGAGGGACCCTAAAAGGTAAGTGATGTTAATTACATGGTGGAACTGCTAGGCAGAAGGCAGAGGCACAAATTGTACCATGTTAACATGATGAAACCTTACCTTGATAGGGAGGCCCTTATGCTGAGCATTTGCAGTGGATTGCAGGAGGAGTCTGAGGGAGATTTGGGGACTGAACTCCTCAGTGAGGCTCGAGCTGACACCTCAGTGGAAGGGGTAGCAATGTCCCAGCAGCTATCTCCTATCCAGGTTCGAGAAATCCGAGCAGTGTTGCAGGAATTTGGGGATATGTTCACTGGGAAACCAGGGTGCACCCACCTGGGGCAGCACATGATGGACACAGGACCCCAAAGGCCTAGGCCCCTTATAGAGTGCCTGAGAGAGTCAAACAGACTCTGAGGGAGGAGGTACAGGAGATGTTGGAACTAGGGGTGATTCAAGAGTCCAACAGCCCCTGAGCCTCCCCAGTGGTGCTGGTGCCAAAGAAAGATGGCAGCACCAGGTTCTGTATGGACTACAGGAAATTAAATAGCCCCACAGAGTCAGATGCTTACCTCATGTCTAGGACAGATGAGGCCCTAGAGCAGCTGGGTGGGGCTATGTATCTTACAACCATTGATCTTACCAAGGGTTACTGGCAGGTGCCCTTGACTCCCAGTGCTAGAGAGAAGTCAGCCTTTGTGACTCTTTTTGGTTTGTATGAGTTCACAAAGATGCCCTTTGGGATGAAGAATGCCCCAGCAATTTCCCAGAGGCTGGTAGATCATATCCTGGCAGAGGCAGGAGGGTTTGCCTTTGCTTACCTAGATGATATTGCCATCTATAGCCATTCCTGGCCAGAGCACCTTCAGCATGTCCGGGAGGTGCTGGGCAGACTACAGAGGGCAGGGTTATCCATTAAGCCGAGCAAATGTCAGGTGAGTATGGCAGAGGTCTTTTACCTAGGACATAGAGTGGGGAGTGGTAAGATAAGGCCAGAACCTGCCAAAGTGGAAGCCATTTGGGCATGGCCTGCACCTGTTACTAAAAAGCAGGTGAGGGCATTTTTAGGGACAGCAGGGTACTACAGAAAGTTCATCCCCAGTTGTAGTACCATAGCTACTCCCCTCACAGACCAGACAAGGAAGAACAGGCCAGATAAGGTAGTGTGGACCCCAGCATGTGAGCAGGCATTCCAGAAGATTAAAGAAGCTTTGGGAGGACCCTCTGTGTTAGCCATGTGCAGGTGGATGCTTTGAACCATAGGGTGGGGGCTGTACTTAGCCAGATTTCTTCAGAGAGAGAAGAGCACCCAGTGTTTTATCTCAGTCATAGACTCCAACCCAAGGAGGAATGCTATGCAGCTGTAGAAAAGGAATGTCTAGCCATAGTGTGGGCACTGCGGAAACTTCAGCCTTATCTGTATGGAAGGAAATTCACTGTTATGACAGATCACAACCCCCTAACTTGGTTAAACAGAGCCAGCCAGAGCAAAATGCCATGTTACTAAGATGGAGCCTGGGGTTGCAAGCACATGATATGTCCGTGCAGCACCACAGTGGGATTAGCAATGCCAATGCAGATGGGCTCTCAAGACAGGGAACTGGGTACGGTATACTCAGATAGACCTCACTCCCTCAAGCAGTGTTTCTCAAGGGTCACTTGACAAACTAGCTTGAGTTCTCTAGGGGGGGAGATATGTGAAGACTGGGTAAAGATATGTGAAGGCTGCCAGCCTAGCCAGATAGAATTTTGGAGATAATTCTACCATCTGTAAATATTAATGTAAACCATAGGCTTGTGTCTTAAATGGTAAAAATAGTGTTACATGTGGAACTGGAAAAAATTTAACAACAGTGCACTCTACTGACCAAGTAAAGCATGTTACGACCCTTTGATGGTAAAACTCGGAGCCAGTGAGTCTAGAGTGAGGCATCTTGCCTATTGTTTTAAGGCCAGAGTTAATGGCCAGAATTTGCATGCATAAATGTCCTTTATTGCTCTGGTTACTGCCCAGAGGTGAAGAATGTAAATGTAGTTTCTGTTAGCCTGGGAACCCAATGAAGTGTGAAGAATGATGTAATGTGAACCAGGAATGTGATTTCAAAAACAGAGAATCAGAGAGCATTAAGCATTTTTGTCTTGACCATCCAACTCATCAGCACTGTCTTGCTCTATATGTAAGTTTATCTTAGACTTTTGTTTTTTCTTAGAAATAGCTAGAAACTAGAAAGATTCAACTAAGTGTTTTTCTGTGATGTCAGAACTGTGCTAGTGAATTATTTTAAGTATTTCTCTGTGTCTCTGAACTCTTGACTAGCACTGTCTAGTAAAAAGTATTGTCTTGTGTTTTGGCTATTTGTTATAGTTTATAGTTTAGTACTTGGCTAGCTGCCCTTGTGGACCATTTTAAGCCTTGCCAATTACCCCATGTGAGAATCAAACTCTGCACCTTATGGTTGTAAGTCAAACACCTTAACCATTATGCCAGGCTCCAACCCTTTCAACGGTGGCTGTTTTTGTAGAGATAATTTAAGCTCTTTAGAGTACTTGCATGCCTTTGGTATAATTGCACAAGCCCACTCTAATAGCTTTAGCCCTGGGCTATACTACCAATTGGATAATAATATTGCACAGCAATAATTGGGCACCCTTTTAAGATCCTTTGAGTAGCTGATAAATATTAGAGGATGGTGGCAGCTGGTACTACCATATTGTCTGGGAAAAAAGGGCACAGCTGCTGAACCTGTGCCAGCCTTCCCCAGGAGTGTCTGTGTGGTTGTATAAACTCTTCTCAAAGTGTGTGTATGTGTGTGTGTGTGTGTGTGTGTGTGTGTGTGTGTGTGTGTGTGTGTGTGTGTGTGTGTGTGTGTCAGCTGCTTGGGCAGGAATACGAAGCACTGGTTTGGACAGAGAGGGTGCTGGAGGTTTAAGCTTGCCCACTAGGCTGGGATCTGGACTCTATAGCTGTGCCAGTGGGGAGTCTTATTGGGTACCTGGAGAGCAAGGGAGTGATCAGCCAGACTGACTGTGATCTCTGTGTGCTCTTAAGAGAAATTGCACTTTACTGTGTGTATTTGTTATCCTTTCCTCCTATATGAGATGCCCCTCACTGGTGTTAGTGATGAGGATTGAGGGTCCTTGATTACTGGGCCAGGGCATGGGCATCACGCTCAGTTCCCATTAATTATCACATCGATGGAAGCCCACTGAACACTGAAGGTGTTATAAGAGATCTGGGGATGCAGGTTGACAGCAACCTCTCCTTCGACCACCACATTGCCATTGTGGTCAGAAAGTCGTTCTATGTTGCACATCTCATTACCAAGGGTTTTGCATTCAGGAAGAAACTGTTCATCATCTCTCTCTACTCTTCCCTCATTAGACCAATATTGAGTATAATGCCCCATTTGGCATGTACCTCACTAGATACCTGCAACAGCTGGAGATGCCACAGAAGTAAGTCACGAAGAGGATACTAGGCATTAAATACATGTCCTACATGGACAGACTCAAAAGGCTCCAGCTATTCTCTGTCTCATATCATCTACTTAGAGATGATCTCTGCTTGACTTACAAAGCCATGTCTGACCCAGCTCTGTTAAAAATGCTACCTCTAAAGAAATCCCAATCCCTCCGCACCACATGCTCCAGAGACCTCAACCTCATTACCACAATGAACATGCTAGAGGGACAGGTTTTTCACCCAGAGACTGCTCATGCTCTGGAATAGACTTCCTATACATGTCAAGCAGAGCACCTTGTTGTCCCTCTTCAAGAGACATTTTGATGAGTGGATGGATAATAGAAGTTCACCCCAGGGATCACTTCAATGGCTCTACTTGATAGAGGTACTGGGAACTAATGATGGGTGGCACAATACCAGGGCACTTCTATGGGCCAGGCTTGTAAAGGCTCCAGGGCCATTACCCTAGTACACACCTATGAACCTGTGATCGGTATGGACCCCATTCCTATGTAAAAGTATGATAAAAGTTCATGAAATAAGTATTGTTTCAATCTTTGATGTTAGCCAGAAGTGCTGTTTGCATCACCCGCAATTGCTCAGATTTGTCTTATTCTGCAGTTCATATGGTGTTATATGTTTCGGTAGCATATCTAAATAAGACTGCATGAGATCCATTGCTTCTAGTAGTATTGGAACTGTTCTTGTGTCCTTCCATATTGCCCTCATTTCTCCCTGCAAATCCTTGTATTTTACCTTTTATGTCTCTCTGTAAGTTAGTCACTGTAATCACTGAGTGTAGCGATTTCAATGATCAGTGATGATGGCAGCATTCTGTGGTTGATGTTGTACCAGATCTATTATAACAATGGAGCATAACAAGCTTGTTATGAACCTGTTTGTCATCAGTGTGGTGCACAAGTTTGTCTTTTTCCTTATTTTAAAACATAGATAACACTCATTGTACTAAATTTCTTTATATGTGAATTACTTATTGGAGAAAATGTAATTATGTCACAATGTTCTGTGCTTTGTACTGCTGATTCAGAAAATTTTTATTTTTTTGGCATATTGAAAAAAATGATCTTCCAAAAACATGTAGATCTTACCATGTGACCACCACCGAACATGCCTACTTTACTGGAGAACAAGGAAAACTAATGGTCCTACAGTGCAGTATTTTGAACTTCATTTATTATCACTCACTGGTTAAATTAAAATAAGATTAAGACAGTTGTTTCATACCTGCAAAAGTGACACCAGCATCTTCAGAGTGAATGCAGTTGTGCTGCAGAAGTGGATTGGATGAACACTCAGAAAGATGAGACTCATTCCCTGTGCATTGAATATTATCCAAAGTAATAGGACCTGAGCCAATCCCAAAATATGCATTCCCTATGGCAGACAGACCCTGTCCACAACCAACTTCTCTGCAGACAACTTTAGCATCATTTATATCCCAAAAGTCATCACACATTTATTGGCCATTCTGGGCTAATTTCTATCTCTTTCATTTCCCTGCTATAAAACCCGCATTAGCCTAGTTTTGCATGCCAGGCAGCGCCGGTTAGCTAGGGTATAACTAAAGTCTACTCTTCAATTTTTTCCTTGGAACTAGAGAAACTTTCAACTTAAGCATTCAAACCATTGACTTCTCAGCTCGGCACTTGCTCAAAACTCATAGCAAGCACTAGTAAACCTTAGCACTAGACCCCCCCCCATACTGTAGAGAAGGACAAGGCTCTCTATTCGACCTACCAGCCAATCAGTACACTGTACCTAACCAGGCATGTCCAAAGGGCAGTTTCAGGTGTACTCCCTGGTCCAAGTGGTGAATCTGGACATTTTGAGGCAATGTTACAACTGCCTCATGTACACAGACAATCATCTCCTCCTACCAACAAACACTAATACATGCGAGAGATGCAATTATAAAGCAAAACTGGAGGCTAAGCTCTCTCAACCCAAGACTGGACCAGACAGTTAAGAGGGGAAGGGAATTACTTGCATCACACCACCAGTCTCACATAGACCTATGAATCCAGCATCGTTAACAAACACACATAAATACATGAAAACATACCCGGAGGCTCTAAATAAAAATCTGCAAAAGCAACAGAGACCCCCAATGCAGACATCCAAGCAACCTCCACCCCCAACATAAACCATGAAACACATACTTCACAAAACCAGTGTGCCATGCAATCACAGCCCTTAAGGTAAAATAACATACCCAACACACTAGTAATAGGTGACTCTATAGTAAGGCACACTGACATCCCACTCACTAGGCTGAACAAGGAGAAGGTCACTGTTAGCTGCCTGTCAGGTGCCAGGATCTGCCACATAACACAAGCACTCAGGTCACTCCAGAACAAGTACAAATACGACTCTGTCATTGTCCATGTTGGTGTGAATGACTTGAGCCATGCCTTCCTGGACTAGAGACATGGAAGAGCTCTCTGATCATGTAGCCCAGGCCGGTATTACCCCGACCCTGAGTAGCATCCTGCTCTCACCAAGAATGAATCCACGGTATAAAGAAAAAAATTATCAATTTCAACAACTGGCTAAGCTTTTGGTGTCATTCAAAGGGGATCCATTGTCTGTCCACCTGGGATGACATGCTCGACAAGCCACGTTGTTTCACTAGAGATGGCTTGCACCTGTCACCCTTAGGCTTTTGAATACTGGCCAAGGCTCTTGCCACCCCCATAGTGCCTTTTTTAGGCAAGGCTCAAAAGACAAACCCATGGTCATAATTAGCACAAGTAACAAAAAACTGAGGGTAATGATACTCCGTGCCAGAAGTCTAAACCTCAAAATGCATGCACTCGAGGCACTCCTCAGTATGGAGAAAATCGATATATGTGCAGTAACAGAAACCTGGTTTAAGGCTCCAGAGAGCACCCCAGCACTACCAGGCTACAACTCATACCATACATTTCATCCACAAAACCCGAACCGAAATACAAAAGGCGGGGTTGTATCCATATTCATCAAGGACACCCACACCTCCAGGATAGTGACACAGCATGATGTTTCAGATATCATCCATGTGCAACTAAAAATGGGCAAATCTGCAATTCAAATTGTAGCTTGCTACAGATCACCCACCATGTCCCAGGACCCCATTCCGCATTTCTGGAAACACTGGGAAATATAAAGGTCCTACCAAACACCCTGATCTTGGGTGATTTCAATTATCAAACATTAACTGGGAGAACTACTCAAGTACTAACTCCCTTGCCCAACATTTCTTAGAATTTATAAACTGAAACACCCTGGATCAACTGGTCAACACCCCCACCAGAAGTGACAACATATTGGACTTAGTCATCACCAACATGGGCGACCGGTGTTCTACACCAGAGGTCAACCCCTCACTGGTTAGATCTGACCATAAACTAATCACTCTGGATATCCACATTCTGCCCCCACCCTTGGTCAAAGAAATCACCATGAAAAACTTTTCAAAAGCAAACTTCACTTTACTTAAGGATACACACAAGAATCCACAATGAACTTGAAAAATACCAGGAAACGAATCTATGCAGAACTGCTTTATTACAACACACTAGCGCTTTCACAAAATGCATCTTCAGGTGTAAAACTGATACAAAAAAACACACCTTAAATAGCCAGGTTGAATAATCACATGATGCACTCTAATTAACTTTTAAAAGGGAGACCTTAAAATCAGTTTAAAACATACATATACACTACATGTGCACTATTAATAAAACATACACCCTGCATTAAAGAACAGATATATAACAATATATATATAAGCACATTCTAATGAGCATATAAGCATATTTAATAAACAATCTATGATTATTATAAAATAGAAAAAAAATATATAAAAAACAAATAAATAAATAAAAGACAGGAATTACCTATGTAGAGCTCTTTTACCAAGAACAGGCTTCAAAGGCACCTGTTCATTTAAACCATGACCATAATTGGTTCTAAGCATGACTATCCACCTAGCCTCTACTTCCTAAGTTCTAGCTCTAATATCACCCACTCTAACACTCACATATGTCCTAGAGACAACCATAAACATAAACTTATGTTGTATACCCATATTTTGTACATGCTTAGCTAAAGCATTAGTATTACTCCCTTTACCTATATGGTAATAATGCTCTCTTATTCTATCCTTTAGAGAACGATCTGTCTTGCCAACATAGAAACATCTACAGGCAACACAGTTAGCTAAATAAATCACGTGCATAGTTTGACAATCAGCCTGAACCCTGATGTCATACACTCTGCCTGTGTCAGGATGTGCAAAAAAAGGCTCTTTATTAATGTACTTGCACTGCAAGCATTTACCACATGATCTAGTACCAGGTACTGTCGGGGCATACTTTACTTCCTTAACATTACATAACCTTCTTCTTAAATTCTTCTTATTCTTAAAAGTGAACTGAGGTCTGGGGCCTATAATTTCACTTAATTGCGGATCAGTTAACAGAATATCCCAATGCTGGCTAATAATTTCAGTATACCTCATAACATCTCTTGAGTAAGGAATACAAGCCTTAATATTATTTGCTCTATCGGTATTGCCACCAGCTGACCTTTTTGAAAAATACGGTTTGGCCCTACTCTCTCTCTCAATTTAGAGACTTGAGTAGCATTATACTCTACTATCCCATAATCATAACCTCTCTCTGTAAGCTCATTAATGGTCTTATGTTTCTGCTCTTCAAATTCGCTATTCTTTGCACTCAATCTAGAAGCCCTATAGGGCTTCTAGATTGAGTGAAACTATGCACGTGATTTATTTAGCTAACTGTGTTGCCTGTAGATGTTTCTATGTTGGCAAGACAGATCGTTCTCTAAAGGATAGAATAAGAGAGCATTATTACCATATAGGTAAAGGGAGTAATACTAATGCTTTAGCTAAGCATGTACAAAATATGGGTGTACAACATAAGTTTATGTTTATGGTTGTCTCTAGGACATATGTGAGTGTTAGAGTGGGTGATATTAGAGCTAGAACTGAGGAAGTAGAGGCTAGGTGGATAGTCATGCTTAGAACCAATTATGGTCATGGTTTAAATGAACAGGTGCCTTTGAAGCCTGTTCTTGGTAAAAGAGCTCTACATAGGTAATTCCTGTCTTTTATTTATTTATTTGTTTTTTATATTTTTTATTTTTCTATTTTATAATAATCGTAGATTGTTTATTAAATATGCTTATATGCTTATTAGAATGTGCTTATATATATATATTGTTATATATCTGTTCTTTATGCAGGGTGTATGTTTTATTAATAGTGTATATGTAGTGTATATGTATGTTTTAAACTGATTTTAAGGTCTCCCTTTTAAAAGTTAATTAGAGTGCATCATGTGATTATTCAACCTGGCTATTTAAGGTGTGGTTTTTTGTATCAGTTTTACACCTGAAGAAGCCTTTTGTGAAAGCGCTAGTGTGTTGTAATAAAGCAGTTCTGCATAGATTCATTTCCTGGTATTTTTCAAGTTCATTGTGGATTCTGGAGCCTACTCTCAGCAGCTTTGTGTGTATCCTGTTCTTCGTTTTTTACAGCTGCAGAGGTTTCTGGTGCCTGGCCTTTTGTGTTTTTCTTATTCACTTTACTTAAGACTGAGGTGGAAAGTTTCAAAGCCCCCATGCTAAAGGATAATGCTACCCAAGCTGCAAAATCCTTTACTAATGCACTCTACGGGCACCTACAACAATGCATGGACAGGGCTATCCCAAGCAAAACCAAGATTCACTCCTCCAAGAAAAGCAAACCAGTATGGTGGACCCCTGCCATAAACAAGCTATACAATAAGAGGAGGAAACTAGTACAGAAAAGAGTAAAATCCCAAGAAGGGAAGACATCCCTGATCAGTATCAGCAAGAAACTACGATCCCTCTTAAAATCATACAAGATTACCTTCAAAAGAAAAATTGCCAAGGACTACAAAGATAACCACAAGGCATTTTTTAGCTATGTCAAGAATCTAAGTGGCAATTCTCAGATCTGCTCAGAGTTAGTGCAGAATGGCACAAAATACACTGAACCGACCGATATTGCCAACATCCTGGTAGACAGGTTCAGTGCAAACTTCACCCCACTCTCACCCCCAAAAGGGCCCATAACCATATCAGAAGAACATAGTGCCCCTGAAATCACAGACACTCAGGTTAAAACAGCCTTTCCAAAGCCAAAAACACAGCATCAATGGTACCCGATGGTGTTCCAGGCTGTGTCTTACATGAGCTCAAAGATGAACTAACTCCTCACCTAAACACACTGCTCAAACTCAGCCTCTCCGCATGCTACGTGCCCATAGAGTGGCATACAAGAACGGTTATTCCACTCCACAAAGGTGGAGCCACAACAGACCCTGAGAACTATCACCCTATAAGCCTGACTAGCTTGGTCTGCAAGGCTATCTAGCCCATTGTCATGGATCTCATTAATAGAGACATTGGGAACCTCCAAATACTGGACCCTACCCAGTTCGACTTTGTTAAGGGCAGATCATGCCTCCTAAACCTGGTGGACTTCTTTGAGACAGTTACCATGGCTATAGATGAAGGAAAGTTGATCCACACAGCCTACCTAGACCTCACAAAGGCCTTCGACACCATTCCCCCCTCTGGTATTATAGACAAGCTCATCAGCCTGAACATAAACCCCTACATTACGAGATGGGTTGCCAACTGGCTCATGGACAGAACCCACATGGTAAGAGTTGCAGGAGCTAGGTCTGACTCTAAACCGGTTATAAGTGGTGTTCTCCAGGGCTCAGTCCTAGGATCCCTCCTGTTTGGCATATACTTCTCAGAGGTTTAGGCAAGCACAGGAGGACTATGGCTGACCAAGTTCACAGACGACTGCAAACTAGGGGCTATAACTGACTCTCCAGCTGATATAGAAATCCTCCAAAAGGTCTCACTGAGACAGATACCTAGTGTTAAAACCATGGCTTCAAGCTAAATGCCAAAAAGTGCATAGTCAACCCCTTTGGAAAAAACAAAGTACCCACAAACTACCACATAGGTGGTAGACCCCTAAATATGGAAGATGTAATAAGGGATCTTTAGGACCCAAGTAAATAGTAATCTCTCCTTTGATAATCACATTGCCAAAGTGGTTAGATAATCCTTCTATGTGGCCCACCTAATCACAAAAGGGTTTTCATCCAGAACAAAAGAGGTCATTGTGCCCCTCTACGCATCACTCATCAGACCCATCATAAAGTACAATGCCCCATTTGGGATGTACCTTACAAGACACCTGCAACAGCTGTAAAGATCACAGAAGTACCTCACCAAGATAATGGCGTAAAACAGATGTCCTATGCAGCTCGACTGAAGAAACTCCAGCTGTACTCGGTTGCATACCGCCTACTCAGAGGTGATCTCTGCCTGACATACAAGGCCATATCCAACCCAGAATTGATGGACATGCTCCACCTAAAGAAAACCATATCCCCTCGAGCCACACACTCTAGGGATCTAAACCTTACCACAATAATAAATAGGACATCCTGGAGGGATAGATTCCTGTCCCAGAGACTTCCCATGCTCTGGAACAAGATTCCCGTATACATTAGGCAGAGCTCCTTGCTAACACTCTTCAAGAGAAACATTGACGAGTGGATGGAAATCAAAAAGTTTACCCGGGGATCACTTCAATGGCTCTGCTGAACAGAGACACAGGGAACTAATCTAAGGGAGTGGCGAAAGCCAATACATTCCTGCTAGGCTTGTAAATGCCTTCAGCCAGATAGCCTAGTACCTACCTATGAACCTATGAACACAGTACCCCATTGTGACCTGTAATACATCTCAGCTTGACATGAACAGTGACTGGTTCCATTCACAAGACATAATGGTAAGGCTATATTTACATACCAAGAAATACAATCTCCTCCCTAACACAATTCAACACCTAACTACCATTCTTATATCTGGTGACATACACCCTAACCCAGGCCCTCATACTACCTCTTCTACATCTAAAGCTATCCTACTAACCTCTCTTAATGCCCAAAGCATAGTTAATAAAATCCCCATCCTCCATGCTTGGCTTACGCACAACAAACCAGATATCCTATGTATCTCTGAAACCTGGTTAAATCCATATATAAATAACTCTGAAATAGCACCACCCACATATTCAATTATTAGAAAAGACAGAACCCATAAAAAAGGTGGAGGAGTAGCTCTTATGTACTTATCCTCCTTAGTAGTTACTCCCTATGATAAACCTATTCCCCAATTTTCCAATGCAGAACTTACTGTGGCTGTACTTCAAATAAACATACATAAACACATATGCATAGCTGCACCTTATATTCCCCCTGGTGATAATATCCCTATACTCGAGGACATCCTCTCATGGCTGTCAAGCAACATTAGTAATGAAATTATTATACTTGGAGACACAAATATCAATTGGACCTCCATTAAATCTCCCACAAACCCCCTAAACATTAACCTCTATAATTTTTCTCAACTTATTAACTCCAATACCAGACCCTCCACAAATTCCTCCGGTGGTAGCACCATAGATTGGATATTAGTTTCTCATCCCCATTACTTCTCTGACAGTGCTGCCCTTCCTGACTTGCTTAGCAATCACCTCCTTATCTTCACTCATCGTCTTCCTTCCCCCCCTTCAACTATAACTGTATTTCCACTCGTAATCTAAAGAACGTTAATCCTACTAACTTATCTAATTCCCCAGAATCAATAGATTGGAGCCCTTTGAAAACCCTGCCCCTGAAATCAGCTGTTACCTACTTCAACACAACTTTCTTAAATCTCTTAGACAGTTATGTACCCATGAAATCTAAAAGAATAAAAAACAAAACTGCACCTTGGCTCACTAAAAATACTCTAGCTACCATGCGCCTTAGAGATAAAGCCTGGGTGCACTACCACAAAAATAAGACTCCATCCACCCTTAACGAATACAAAACCCTTCGCAATAAAGTTAAAAAACTTATTACAATCGACCGACAAAACTATCTCTCTCTTCTTCAGCAAAGCAATATAACTACCCCACAAAAATTTTGGAAAGGTATCTCTACTCTCCTTAATCCAGGCAAGAAAGAATCACCCAGCCCAGACCCTAATGCATCAGCCATAGACCTGGCCACCCAATTCAATTCATTTTTTATCAACTCAATAGCCAAACTAACCTCATCTTTCTCTAATAATACAACAGCCACCACATCTGCTCATCCTCCCATGCTATCCCTTTCAGCCCCTTCCTCTCATTCCCTACGTTTCTCTTTAAAACCCATACCTATATCTACCATAAAAAAATTCTTCAGAAACTAAAACCATGCTCCACTGCCCCCGATAATATTCCCTTTTACTTTCTCAGCATAGCAGCCGAAGCTACTGCCTTCCCCATCAGTATTCTCATTAATCGCAGTATTCAAGAAGGCTATGTACCCCCTAATCGCAGTATTCAAGAAGGCTATGTACCCCAACTCTGGAAAAAAGCTTTTATCATACCCTTGCACAAAGGTGGCAATAACAATACTATAACAAACTTCTGTCCTATTGCCATCCTATCACCCATCTCTAAACTCCTAGAAAAATGTGTTCATCTCCAACTCCTTCCATATCTTATAGATAACAACTTACTAACCCCCACACAACATGGATTTAGACCCAATCATAGCACCATGAATGCCCTTCTTTCATTTCTTGAAACCGTGAACAAAGCACGAGACTCAGGACACATAGTGTCTACTCTCCGTCTCGATTTCTCTAAAACTTTCGATACCATCTCTCACAACCTTCACCTTGCAAAACTTTCCAACCTAAACCTGTCTCTCTCCTCTCTCAGTTGGTTCACTAGCTACCTCTTCAATAGACAACAATCAGTTAAATGGAAAATGCCACTTCCTCATTCCTAAATACCCCCACTGGTGTTCCCCAGGGATCCACACTAGGTCCCCTTCTTTTTAATATTTTCATAAATGATTTCCACCACTCAATCCCCAATACAAAACTTATCCAATACGCTGATGACTCAACTATTATCTGTACTGCCACCTCCATCCCTGCACTCCTGAAACTGACCCAAGATGCTTTCACAACCACTAAAAAATGGATGTTAGACAACCGCCTAGCCCTCAATGCCTCAAAAACTGAACTAATGGTATTTACCCCCTCAAAAACCCTCACATTAGACAGAAATACATTCTCAATCACCAGTCAGGACAATACATCTCTCAAGCTGATATCTGAGGCTAAATTATTAGGTGTCCACATTGATGATCAGCTTAAATTTAACTCCCACTTGCAGATTAACATAAAAAAAACACCAGAAACTAGGTATGCTCTACCGCCATAATCACTTCCTAACCGCCCCTACTAAGCTCACTCTCTCTACCACATTTCTCATCCCTTCTCTTCTCTATGGTGCCCCACTCTTATCCAATTTACAATCTTCTCTTAAGGCAAAACTCTCCTCCTGCTATAACAAAATTGCCAAATTTGCTACTGGCCACAAGTCATCTTCACATCACTTTGTATCCCTTCAAAAACTTCAATGGTTAGAACTCCCTAACCATCTCTCCTATATCCAGCTTTCTCATGCACACAAACTTATTTTCAACTCCTCCCTCTGTCCCTCCCTTTCCTCAACCTTTATAATGCACCTCCCAGAAAGACTCTTAAGATCTAGCAACCATAACCTAATTGAACTATATAAACCCAAACGTCCCCCTGGCAAACATCTCTTGTCCTTTGCACTTGCTCGTCTATGGAACTCCCTTCCACCATCCATCTGTACCACCACAAATCTCTCTGCCTTTAAAAAATCATTACACTCACATCTAACATCACAATGGGAATGCTCCTGCTTCCACCCTACATAATTCCATTTCCTCTAATTCACTCTCTGGCCTAGTTGGCATTACTTCTTTTGGTAACTATTGCAGCATGATGTTTTTTTTTTCTTTTAACTTCATATCCAAATGTAACTTACATTGAATTGATTTTATTTAGTATTACTACCCACTGTGACCTATAATTGTCATTATAAGTCTGTCTACCTGCTGTGATCTATAATTTTTACTGTAACTCTTCAATTCAAATGTAAATGTAAACCTGTGTAACTTTGTATTTTTTGGAGCTTTCTCCCCAGGACTCCATTGAAAACGGGATTTTCTTGGCCCAATGGACTATCCTGGTAAACCAACTACAAATAAATAAATAAAATAAATATGTTACCTGTGATTAAAGCAAAAAAAAAGTAGGTGAATTTTAATGTACATGATATAATTTATCTTTTCTCCACTTTTAGGGATATAAAATAGTATACTGAAATTCTGTAATGCAGTAACAAAATATTAACAAAATGGCACAATACAACTATGATAAAACTCTCTCAGAACATTTGTATGAAACAAGAATAAATATAAACATTGCTTACCAGTGAAATAAATGACTAGTTTTGCATGGGAGAATTTAGTAAATGATTTTTTAAGTCATTATAAACTATTATACTTTAACTACTCATATTACATATTAAGTGAGAGTACTAGCATTACTTATTTAACTGTACTATTTCTGTGGGGTCTCCGCTTGCAGATCTATTATGTTTACCTCATCAGATTACCTCACATTTGTAAATGTGCAACTGCTTGGCATTTGTTATGCAGATAGTATTTTGGGTTTGTCCTCCCCAAAAAAAAAAAACTATGGTGAAATTTTCATCTAGCCAGTTAACAAATGAACATAATTAAATTGAGTTTCAACTATTAACCAATTTCTTATGTATGCAGGATAAATTACATTCACAAACAGTACTGGATATACATAATCTCAGATACATGCTGACTTTTACACAAATAGATAACTGACCAGAATGTTCAAAATAATACTGTTAACTAAAAATCTGTTTACTACTATCAGATATAGATTTATTAATGTTGAAACAGGATCATTATGTGGGATATATGACAATTAATACACTGTACTAGGAGAAAGTATTAAAAGACTGGCAAAAAGTTAAAGCTAGCTATCCTTCTATCTTGTACAGTGTTTATTTATTTTAACCACTAGAGTTAACACAGGAAATGGTTTTTAGGCAGTTACTAGGTCCACAGTCAAGGAGACTATTAAGCAGCCTTTCCTGCATTCCCAATTGCCCCCAAACACTGTCTGGT
Source organism: Protopterus annectens (assembly GCF_019279795.1). Classification (NCBI taxonomy): domain Eukaryota; kingdom Metazoa; phylum Chordata; order Ceratodontiformes; family Protopteridae; genus Protopterus; species Protopterus annectens. The sequence goes on from NC_056726.1 coordinate 1,119,897,009, forward strand.
TAAGTGATTTCCTTAAGGTCACAGTGTATGCAAATGAAGCTGTAAAGATTCAAACCCATGTCTCCTGGATGAGGAAGCAGCTCATTAACAAGTCAGAGCTTTAGCTCCTGCGCTAACTGCCAGGTGGTAGAATACACACACAACATAGAGAAGGCTCTGCAGTGATTGGTAGTCTTATTCAAGATGGTGGATGTTATAAAAGTAAGATGGAAAAGGGGGTTAATCCTTTTAAGTATTGCCCTCTGCACTAAGCTGGTATGGAGTTATGAAAGAGAGAGTATCTTAAGCTTTAGAAGAATAATGGGAATAACTTGCCATCTTGATCTTATTTTGCTCACTAGTATGAGTAAAATACATGACATTGGAAGAAACTTCTTATAAGAAATTTATAGTAACTACAGAAAACTCAAAAGCCATTGTATTTAAAACAGCAACATGGTATAGCTCAGAAGACACTTGATATTCTGGTTTGGGGAAAACAATGGGAGGGCAAATGTGTTTATAGAGTTTAAGGGGAGCAACTTCACAAAATTATACTTCTATTGTTACTGGCAAAAGCCAGTGAATGAGGACGGGAAGATCATTTTTTGATCAAATACACATAAGGTGTAGACAACCAGAGAGACACAGTGGGTTTAAGAATGAAACAGGAATAGATGATGAAAAAATTCTTCATACACTTTGATCTGTTTTCAAATGGCTTAAAATAATCTCAAACTTATATCTTAATAATGCTAAACACAAAAATAGCTTTAAAATGTACTTAAAACAGGTAACATATTGGAGGAACAGGTATGTGTGTTGGAGTATACCCCCCCTTCTCAGGTGCAGGTTTCCCATTCATGTAAAGCATAGCTTTTCCCTTAACCTATTCAAATGTAGCCTTTATCACTGAATGGGAAATCAGACATTCTCCCCCTAATCTGTTATGTATTTTTCTAATGTATAGAGAGAAACTGTAATTGTTTGACAATGTATGCACTATCTTAGACATACCTCTTGAAAATAGCCTCAAGGGCACCAAATTTGTCGGATGCATTTGGGATGCATGACTAAGAATAAAAAGTCCCTAGAAGTCATTCACCTAGTACATGCCTATCAATCTAAGCAAAGAAAACAGCTGAAAAAGATGCAGACTGATAGATTAAACTTAAAACACAGAAACAAAGGAATGAGAGTTCTTCAGACAATTTACTCTTATAATGAAAGGTCTGGAATCATCTCATTCTGGCAGGAGTTTAAAAGAACTGAAAAAGAACAGGATGGGAAAGTGATAGGTTCATATGTTCATAGGTGTGTACTATGCTAATCGCCTTGGAGCCTTTACAAGCCTAGCCCATAGAAGTGCCCTGGCATCGTGCCACCTGTCGTAACTTTCCAGTGCCTCTATCAAATAGAGCCACTAGTGAACTTTCTGTTTCCCATCCACTCATCAAGACTTCTCTTGAAGAGGGCGGTGCTCTGCTTGATATGTATGGGAAGTCTATTCCAGACCATGGGCAGTCTGTGGGTTATGAACCTGTCCCTCCAGCATGTTCTGTTGATTGTGGTAATGAAGTTGCGTTCTCTGGAGCATGTAGTGCGGAGGGATTGGGATTTCTTTAGATATAGCATTTCTAACAGAGCTGGGTCAGACATGGCTTTGTAAGTCAAGCAGAGACCGCTTCTTAGTAGACGATATGAGACAGAGAATGTGTTTAAGGATGATGATCCTCTTTGTGAGGTACTTTTGTGGCCTTTCCAGCTATTGCATGTGTCTAGTGCATGCCAAATGGGACATTATACTCGATGATTGGCCTAATGAGGGAAGAGTAGAGAGAGATGATGACCTCTTTCTTCCTGGATGCAAATCCCTTGGTAATGAGATATGCCACATAGAAGGACTTTCTGACCACAGTGGTAATGTGGTGGTCAAAGGAGAGGTTGCTGTCAACCTGTGTCCCCAGATCTCTTGTAACACATTCAGTGTTCAGTGGACTCCCATCAATGAGGTAATTAGTGGGACCTGTGTTTTTCCCAAAGGGGATGATGCCGCGTTTTTTGGCATTAAGCTTAAGTCCATGGTTTTGACACCAGTCATTGGTCTCAGTGAGGCCTTTCTGTAGGATGTCTGCAACACTTGGGGAGCTAATAATGGCTCCCATCTTTCAGTCTTCTGCGAGCTTGATCAGCCAGAGTCCCTCTGTGTTGGCCTGGACTTCTGAGAAGTAGATGCCAAACAGGAGAGGACCCAGGACTGATGCTTGTGGGACTCCACTTGTGACTGGTTGGCAGTCTGAGTTGGAGTCCGCTACTTTCAGACTGTGGGTTCTATCTGTGAGCCAGTTTGCAACCCACCTAGTGATATAGGGGTTGATGCCTAGTTTGGTGAGTTTATCAACAATTCCTGAGTGGGGAATGGTATCAAAGGCCTTGGCCAGATTGAGGTAGGCTGTATGAACTGTCTTGCCCTCATCCACAGCTCTGGTGACTGACTCAAAGAAGTCAAACAGGTTGAGTAGGCATGATCTAACTTTCAGAAAACCAAATTGTGTGGGCTCTAGAGTATGGAGATTCCCTATATCTTTCTTAATTAGGTCCATGATGATGGACTCCATAGCCTTACATATCAGACTCATCAGGGTAATGAGGTGATAATTCCCAGGGTCTGTAGTCACTCCCCCTTTATGGAGAGGGATGACTTTAGCAGTGCACCATTTGGTAGGGACAAAGCCTGAGATGAGGCTGTGATTGAACAGGGCACACAGATGTGGTGCCTGTTCTCTTTGTCGTTCATGTAGAACACATCCAGGGATATTGCTGGGTCCCACGGATGCTGTATTCTTGACCTTGGACAATACAGCTTTAACCTGTGCTGCAGTAATGCTGGGTGCCTGGTATTCCTCCAGTATTGTGGTTGGTCCTTTGGGGGGGGGGGTAAAGTTGGCACTGAATCTATCAGCCAGTATGTTGGCAATATCTGTTGGCTCAGTATAAGAGGTACCATTGTGCAGTAACTCAGAGCAAACCTGGGTATTACCATGGAGATTCTTGATATAACTATAGAAGGCTTTATGTTTGTTTTTCATGTCTACTGCAATTCTGCCTTCTTAGCTGGCTTTAGAAGTTTTGATGAGGGATCTCAACTTTTTGTTGAGGCTAATAAGAGAGTTTTTCCTTTCTTGGGTCTTCACCTTTTTCTGCAACAGTTTCTTCCTTCTGTTGTAGAGTTTATTAATGGCAAGGGACCACCAGATTGGCTTCCTTTTTTGGAGGAGAGTGTCTTGGTTCTGTTGGGTATGGCTAGTTCTATGCATTAATATACATGCTCATACAGTGCACTGGTGAATGATTTGGCAGTCATGCATCTATTTTCCATTGACATGGGTGCCGTGAAGTTAGCCACCTCTGTTTTTAGGAGCCCAAATTCAGCTTTGGAGAAATTTTTCATGGTTCTTACCTTTGTGGGGAGTGTGGGTGAGAAATGGATTTCCATGATGATTAGTTTGTGGTCAGATCTAACCAGGGAGGAATTGACTATTGGTGTAGAGCAACAGTTGCCCATGTTAGCAATAACCAGGTCAAGGATGTTGCATCCTTTAGTGGGGGTAAGAATGAGCTGGTCCAGGGCATTGGAATTGATGAATTCCAGGAAACATTGGGCTGGTGTATTGGTGCATGAGTAGATTTCCCTGTTGATGGAAGGGTAGTTGAAGTCACCTAGTATTAGAGTGTTGGGTTGGACCCTAATAGTTTCCAGGGTGCTTAGGAACATGGAGCGAGAGTCTTGGGACATGGTTGGGGACCTATAGCAGGCTATGACCTGAATAGCCATCTAATAGCCATCTTACCCAATGTTAGTTGTACCTGAAGTATCTCAGATGCATTATGCTGGGCTACTAGTCTGGAGGTGTGCATATCCTTTAAGAATATGGAGACACCATCACCTTTGGAGATTTGGTCCATGTTCTTGGGCCAAAAGGTGTGAAATGATTTATAGTCTGGTAGCAAAGGGGTACTTTCTGCTGCTGTAAACTAGGTCTCCATTATAGCACAAATGTCAATGTTCTCCATTTTGAGGAGCGCTTTGAGCAAGTGCATCTTGAGATTTAGACTTCTTGCATTGAGCAGTGTGACCCTCAGATTGCATTTATTTATATCTGTTATGGTGGTAATTTTGTCTTTGGAACATTGCCTAAAAAAGACACTATAGGGGTGGCAAGAGCCTTAGCCAGTATCCAGTAACCCAGGGGTGACAGATGCAGGCCATCTCTTGCAAAGCATCAAGGTCTGTCAATCATGTCATCCCAAGCAGACAGATACTGGACCCACTTAGAATGACACCAGAAACTTAGCCAATTGTTGAAGTCAATCATTTTCTGCTTGAACTGCGGTATCATTCTAGGCAATGGGAGGAGGATGCTCAGGGTTAGGGACATACCTGCCTAGCCACATAATCTGATAGCTGCTCCATGTCTCTTTTCATGTAGTCCAGGGAGGTGCATCTCAGGTCAATCACACCCACATGGACAGTGACAGAGTCATGCTTGTACTTGTTATGGAGTGACCTGAGTGCATGTGTTGTGTCGGATTCTAGCACTTGATAGACAGCTGACTGTTACCTTCTCCTTATTCAACCTAGTGAGTGGGACATCAGTGTGCCTCACTATCGAGTCACCTATGATTAGTGTATTGGTCAAGCTGTTTTGCCTTTGGGGCTTAGGTTGAGGGGCTCACTGTGTAGGTGAGCTATGTCTTGTGGTTAGTGCTGTGTTGTGGTGGTTGAGTGCATTTCTGCCTTGGAGGTCTCTTCTGTTTGGGTAGAATTCTATGGAGAACCTCTGCGAAGGTGGGTGTGTGGTTTGTATTATTATGTGAGAGCTGTGATGGTGGATGTTATGGAGGGCTATGTGTTTCATGTGGTGTGGTACAAGAGTTGACCTTCTCCTCTTGACCACCTATTCCGGTCTTGGCTTAAGAGTGCATGGCTTCCAATTTAGATATACAAGTGCATCTCTCACAAGTCTAAGTGTTTGGAGGTAAGAGGTGAGGGTTGTCTTAAGACTCTTAGCTCTTTTGTGGACTGACCTGAACCTATCTCAAATAAATACTTTTATAATAATTTATAATCAGCTGAAGGAAACAGATAGAAACTATTAAATATTGACTTAAATGTAGGTGACAATAAATTAAAAACAGCTATAACAACTAGAAACCTAGAAATTAACTTAAAAACAGATTGAAATTTTTTTTTTAATTCTTCAGAGACTTAGTATTATCATTGTGTAGCAAGAAACTCTAAAATCAGCAACTTGCAACCAAGTTGGACGCATTTGCGAGCAAATGAAGATTAGCTAGAACTGATGTAAATTGAAGTTCTTCCAACACAGCTCTAACATTGATTAAGTGAAATGCAGGTGTCATTTTTACATTCATAGTGGAGAAAATATAGGATGGGCTGCCACAGTGTGCAGTGGTTAGTGTTGTTGCCTCACAACAAGAGGTTCTCTGGTTTGATCCTTGGCTGGGGGGCCTTCTTTGCAGAGTCTGCATGTCCTCCCTGTGGTTATGTGGGTTTCCTCCAGGTGCTCCAGTTTCCTCCCACATCCCAAAGACATGCTGTAGGTGGATTGGACACTCTAAATTGGCCATAGGCATGTGTGTGCATGTGTGTGCCTTCTGTGGAAGGTTGGGTGCCAGGCTGGCAACTTGTCACTGTAATCATGCCAATCATGAGTAGACAGGTGATCTGCTGTGGTGACCTCTAACTGGGAAAATGCCGAAAGGAGAGGAAGAAGTGGAAAAAATATAGGGAGATAAAATTTTGCTAAGTTCATTGAATAACATTTTTACAGGAGGATAGGTTTTACTTGAAAGTGCACAGATAATGTGTGTTAGCATCCATACTGAGTTGAGAACTGCCAAACATATTCTCATACAACTAAGTGCTGTAATATAAGAATACAAGTTTGTAAGACAATAAATATATTCAGTATACTAATTCTATAAAGAAAAGAAAAGAAACAAAACAATGTGGATCAGAGAAGCTGACAAGGAATTTTCAAAACATAGAAGGGCAAAACACTTAATTTGGTTTTCACAGGGGTCAAAGCAAACTCTGCCCACACCCCAAAAACATAAATAAACCTAGCTCATGGTTGTATCAATTTACAGAAAGGAGAAAACTCCCAAAACAAGTGAATCACTGTTGGCACACACTTAGAAATCTCACTATAGGGATTCCTATGGAAAATAGTAGTTGGTGATCCATTCCTTGGCATCTTGGTCTTTTGGAATATCAGCATAGTCACCTATGTGGATACAAAGTATATGATTACTATATCTGTAAACAAGAAGGTAATTATGTTACATTAGTGAAAGCACAAAGCTACCTATATAGATACAGAGTATATGATTAATATATCTGCTCTTCACTTTTTCCCTTAGAACTGATCTAGTTCTCATAATAAACACCCTATTCCTACTCTAAAGCCTGGCACTTTCTCACTAAAGCAATTATATAAGTCAGCACTAAAAAATTAAAAGCACTACACCCTCACAAACTCCCCTTGAGTACTTTGTTTCCCATTGGCCCTTTGTTTCAGTTATAAAGGAATTCCCAATACTATTCTAGCATGTCCAAAGCTCAGTTGTCAATCTCCTCTCCAGTCCAGCTGGTGAATCTGGGAATCTTGAGGCAATGTTACAACTGCCTCATGTACACAGACAACCCTCTCCTCCTCCCAACAAATTCCAGCACATGTAAGAGATGCAACCATATAGCCAAAATGGAGGCTAAGCTCTCTCAACTCAGTACTGGCGTAACCAGTCAGGAGGAGAAGGAAACCACACTCACTACAATTCCAGTCTCACATAGACCTACCACGACAGCAAACCAAACACATAAACACATAAAAACATACCCATAGGCTCTAAATAAAAATCAGCCTAAGCAGCAGAGACCTCCAAAGCAGACACCCAAGCAACCACTACCCCAAAACAAAACACGTGCAACACATAGCTCACAAAGCCAGTGTGCCAAACAGTCACAGCCCTTAAGGACACACCTGATACACTTGTAATAGGTGACTATCGTCAGGCACACTGATGTCCCGCTCACCAGGCTGAACAAGGAGAAGGTCACGGCGAGCTGCCTGTTGGGCGCTAGGATCCGCCACATAACACAAGCACTCAGGTCACTCCAAGGCAAGTACAAATATGACTCAGTCATTGTCCATGCTGGTGTGAATGACCTGAGACGTACCTCCCTGGACTACATGAAAAGAGACATAGAGGAGCTCTCTGAGCATGTAGCCCAGGCCGGTATGACCCTGACCTTGAGTAGCATCTTACCCTCACCAAGAATGATGCCACAATATGAAGACAAGATGATCAATTTCAACAATTGGCTTAAGTATTGGTGTCATTCAAAGGGGATCCAATGCCTGTCTGCCTGGGATGACATGCTCGACAAGCCCCGATGCTTCGCTAGGGACGGCTTGCACCTGACACCACTGGGCTTTCGGATATTGGCAAAGGGTCTTGCCACCCCCATAGTGCCTTTTTTAGGCAAGGCTCAAAAGACAAACCCACCTCCATAGGTATCACAAGGGATAAGAAACTAAGAGTAATGCTACTCAATGCCAGAAGTCTAAACCTCAAGATGCACACACTAGAAACTCTCCTTAGCATGGAGAACATCGATATCTGTGCAGTAACAGAATCCTGGTTCAAGCCTCCCGAGAGCACCCCAGCACTACCAGGTTATACCTCATACCATGTTTTTTGGCCCCAAAACTTGGACTGAACCACAAAAGTAGGGGGAGTATCAATATTCGTCAAAGATACCCACACCTCCAGGTTGGTGCACAGCATGAAGCATCAGAGATTATCCATGTGCAACTAACAGTGGGTAAAACTGCCTTCCAGTTTATAGCTTGCTACAGACCACCATCCCAAACCCAGGAACTCCACTCGGCTTTCCTAAGAACACTGGAAAATATGAAGGTCTCTCCAAACACCATTATATTGGGCGACTTCAACTACCCTAACATAGACTGGGAGCATTACTCTAGTTCCAACACATAAGCCCAAAGGTTCCTAGAATTTATAAACTCAAATGCTATGGAACAACTTGTTGCCACTCCCACAAGAGGGGAAAACATACTGGACCTGATTATCACCAACATGGGGACTCTATGCTCCAGACCAGAAGTATATCCCTCACTGGTAAGATCAGACCATAAACTAATCTCACTAGATATTCACATATCGACCCCAGCCCCTGCCCTGAAAACCACAGTGAAAAACTTCTCTAAAGCAAATTTCACACTCCTCAAAACTGAGGTGGAATCCTTCAAAGCCCCCTGGCCTGTGGAAAATACGGCCCAGACCACAGAATCCTTTATAAACGCATTCTATGAACACCTTCAGGAATGCATGGATCATGCAATCCCAAATAAAACCAAGACCCAATCCTCCAAAGTTAGGCGTCCTGTTGGGTGGACCCCAGCCATAAACAAACTATACAATAGAAGGAGGAAGCTACTACATGATAGAGCAAAATCCCAAAAAGGGAAGGCATCTCTGATCAGTATTAGCAAAAAACTACAGGCACTCATAAAATCGTCTAAGGCCAGCTTCGAGAATAGGTGTCTTTTGAGGTACATGCAAAATGGAGCATTGTACTCAATTACTGGTCTGATGAGGGCCTAGTACATTGGAATTATAACATCCTTTGATGTATATGTGATGCCGTTACTTATAAGATGTACCACATAGAAGCATTTCCTTATTATTGTTAATACAAGTGATCAAAGTCCAGGTTGCTATCAACCTGAGTACCCAGATCATATACAACTTGGTCTACATTTAGGGGGTGGTGTCTGTAATGTAATTAGCAGGGATGTCAGATTTCCAAAAGGGAATAATAATGCATTTTTTTGCTTGCATCTGTCTTTAATCTGTGGGTTTGGCAGAAATAATTTATCTGATTTAGCTGTGTCTACAGCATACTATCATAATTGGGGGACTCATTGATTGCTCCCAATTTGCAATCATCAACGATCTTGGACAGCCACAGGCCATGCAAGTTTGCCTGGACTTCTGAGAACTAAATTTTGAACAGAAAGGGGTCCTACACAGAACCCTGTTTTACACCACTGGTGACTGGTCTTTTGCTAGGAATAAAGTCAGTTTGCTACCAGTCTGACAGTGCAGGGCTTAATTCTCAGTTGGGAGAAATTCTCTATAATACCCGAGGGGGGTTTGTGTCAAATGTCTTTGCGACGTCAAGATAGGTCTCTCCCTCATCCAGGGCTTTGGTAACTTTCTCGAAGAAGTCAACAATGCTTAACAGGCACGATCTATCTTCAATGAATCCAAACTGAGTTGTGTCCAGAGTTTGAAGAATACCTATGTTCTTGTTAATAAGGTCCAGAATGATTCTTTCCATGGCCTTGCAAATGATGCTAGTTAAGATTATCAGTCTATAATTTCCAGGGTGAGTTGATGGTCCCATTTTGTGCAGAGAGATTACTGTTGCTGTTCTTCATTCCACCAGAACATAGCTGGGCCATAGGTTGTGGTTAAACAGGGATCTAAGGGGATCTGCTAGGTCATGATTTAAGTTGTTTAAAAGGCGACCTGGGATGTTGTCTGGTCCCACTGATGCAGGGTTTTTGGCTTGGAGAAAGACAAGTTGACCTGCTGTCTTGAGATAATAAGCTGAGAAATGGTGGCAGGTATACTTTGGGGATGACTGAAGGGGACTAGGGGGTGAAGTTTGCTCCAAATTTGTCAGCTAACGGGTTGGCTATTACCACCAGTTGAGTATGCTTGGTGCCATTCACAGACAATTCAGTGCATAGCTGGGCATTCCCTTTTAGATTTCAGACATAGTTAAAAGAAGCCTTGTGATTACCTTTCACTAGGGAGCCTAGTTATGCTTCATCATTAACTTTGGAAGACATGACAAGATCTCTAATTTTTTGTTTAAGCTAGAGAAAGATTTCTTCCACTGTTGAGCCATTTCTATCTTGTTCTTGGACAATAGTTTCCTTCTCTTGTTGTATAGCCTTTTAAAACTAAGGTTCAACCAGGGACACTTGCTTTTTCATCAAGATCTGGTTTTAATTCTGTCAGGTACAGCCAATTCTATACGACTGCTTAAATGGTTATACAGGGCATTGGTGTACACCTCTGCTTAGGAGTCTATGTTATCTGCATTTGAGGGGGCTTTGAAACATCTTATACAATCCTTTAGTAGGAGGTAATTTGTCTTTCAAAAATTCTTAAGCATTTTTGAAGGTGGTGGGATATCTGCTCTTATAACTACATTGAATGAGACTGATTTATGGTCTGATCTTACAGAGAGGACATCACATTGGGGATGAAATGGTCTCCCATCTTAGTGTGTACTTTGTTCATGACCTTTGAGTCTCTTGTGGGTGTGCTTACTAGCTGTTCCAGAGTAGTTGCTTTGACAAAGTCCAACAACCTCTGAACCATCATGCTTGTGGTTGTGTATGTTTCCTAGTCAATGGTACGATAATTAAAATTGCCTATGAGTAAGGTGTCAGGCTGTATGGAAAGTGACTCCACTAAGTCCAGGTATGTGGTATGCTTTTCTTGTTTTGTGGTGGGGGAATCTATAGCTATGATGTGGTAGGAAGCTCTGCCTGTATTTAATTAAACATAGAATGCCTCAAGTAAGTCATACAGTTTGACCAGTCTCAAGGTGTACTTATCCTTAATGAAGATGGATGCTTCTCTCCTTTGGTTCTTTCATGGTCAGTTTGTGGTCTGAACATATGGAAGGCATTGTAGCCTTGCACAGCCAGGATGTTTTTCATGCCTTTGAAGCATGTCTCAATTATTTGTATTGATGTCAGCATCTTCCAAAGTGATGAGAGCTTCCAGAAAGGGCAGTTTCTTGTTCAGAATCCTAGTATTAAGCAGCATTGTCTTGAGTTTATCTAGACAGGAGTTTGTTATGTTGGGAAGTCAGTTATTTTGACACCACTTAAAAAAGTTACAATAGGTATAGCTAATTCCTTCCCTAGTATCCAAAAGTGTAGAGGAGACATTTGCAGACCATCTCTGGTAAAGCAGTGTGCAATATCGACCATGTCTTCCCAGGCTAACAGATACTGGATCCACTTTGACTCTTCATATAGTCCAGTGAGGTACATCCAAAGTCATTCACCCCAACATTTATTTATTTTATTTTATTTTATTTATTTGACATTTGTTAACCAGGTTAGTCCAAGTGGGCTAGAAGCCCATTTTCAGTGGAGACCCAAGGAGAAAAGTTCCAATACAGACAAATTACAGTACATAACTTACAAGCTTGAATATAGCGAATTATAATACATTAGCTCCAGAATACAGGGAAATTATAGTATGTGCATGCTCCAGTATAGAGAATTATAATACATCAGCTCCAGAATACAGAGAAAGTATAGTATGTATACATGATAAAACAAATATTTTTTTTATATATTGAATATGTATTCAGCAATTGCATTTTCAAAGAGAACAAGAAGGAGTCCACAGAAAAAGAGAGGTATTTACAGATGAGCAAGCAATATGTACATATGTACATGTGGTGGAGAAAGTATAACCTAAGGGTGTATTCTTAGAGTAGGACTAAGGTTAATTGGAGAAAAGTAAGAGATGTCACAGTAGGATGTCTCTGTAGTAGGAGTGGAAAACATATAGTAGTATAATGAACTAGGTAGGAGCAAGACAGGGGCAAGTCTTGGTGTTGAGTAGGTGAAGTTTACGTTCCTTTTTGAAGTGTTTAGGGTGGGGAATAGCCCTTATGTGTGGGGGGAATTTATTCCAAGTTTGGGCTACAGTGCATTTTTTAAAGTAGTTTATAACCATTTTGTTAGGTTGGTAAGTATCCAGGAGTTGCTGGTTGGAATTGCAGAGAGTGTGAGTAGGGGTTTATGAGGAGACCAGGGAGGAGAGGGCTGGGCAGGTAGATGGTTTGTATAATACAGGGTGTGAGATTTGTAACTCTGATAGTAGGAGTTCTCGAGGGAATTCAAGCCATTGGAGAGAGTTAAGTGCAAGGCAGTGGTGGGAGTTGTGAGGAGAGTTAGTGGCAAATCTAGCCACTTTGCGGTAAGTTTGCTGGAGATTGGAAAAGGTTGAAGCCTGTATGTTAGTTTGGAGTGGGGTGGCATAGAGAAGAGAGGGGAGGAGGAGAGCCTGAGCCAGGGAGTCTAGCGTTAGCAGTTAGAAATTTTCTATTACGGTACAGCAGACCTAGTTTTTGGTGTTTTTAATGCTTTGCAAGATATGTAAGTTAAATTTGAGCTCACTGTCAGTGATGGTAGCTAGGAACTTTGAGTGGGGTTCAGATTATATGATGGTCTTATTAGATTATGTGATGACAAAGGGAGATTTATGTTGAGAGAGAACAAGGGAGGAAAAGCAGGAATTGAGTTATTTTTTGGGTCAAGATGAGTGACAGTCAGTTTTCAATGGATAGAAAGGCATCTTGGGTCTGAACATGGAGTTCTGAGCTGTTACAGAAATGGAAATGAGAGTGGAATTGTTGGCAAATTGTATTAGGAAGGATTGCTAGCAAGATGTGTGAAGATCATTTGTAAAAATGTTAAACAGGAGGGGACCCAGGATGGAACCTTGGGTAGACCAGATGTAACAGGAAGGGAGGGTGAGCAGGAAGACAGCCACCTGACAGATTGTTGCCTATTGGAGAGGTAACTAGTGAACCAGCCAAGGGAGAGAATGGAGCGTTTAATGTTAGCAAGTTTAGATAGAAGAACAGGGTGTGAGACAGTGTCAAAGGCTTTGCAGAGATCGATGAAAAGACAGGATACAAGTTGGTTGTCATCTCTAGCCTTGGTTACTTTATGAGTAAATAGTAAGAGGGTGGTAGTTGTGCTGTGGTATGGCCGAAAACCATGTAGAGTCAGTGTGAGGAGTTTTCCTGAAGGAGAAAGTTTAGCAGCTGAGTAAGAATGCATTTTTCAAGTATTTTAGAGGGACAGGACAGGACAGCTGTGGGTCTGTAGTTAGATTGGTCAGTAAAATTTCCCCTTTATCCAGACGGATGGTGAAGAAGGATTTCCATATGTCAGCAACTGTATCTTCTTGAATGGATTTATTGATTAGCAGGGATACAGGGAAGGTTATAGATTCAGCAGCTAGTTTGAGGAAGATAAGTGGGAGGTTATCTGAGGAGAGAGAGCAGGGTTTTGAGCTTAAGCATAAGTGATTTGACATAAGCAGTAGTAACACGTTGAAAGGTGAAGAGGTTTTAGTTGAGTGGGTTGGAAGGGGTAGAAGGAGTGTTTCTGTTGCGGTTAGTGTGTGTATGTTTTTGGACAGTATCAATGAAGTGATTATTGAGAAGGGTAGCAATTTCTTGTGGAGTGTTATTTTGGAAAAGGGAGGGAGTGGTAGGGCAACCAGGCTGGAGAATTTTGTTAAGTTTAGACCTGAATTTATGTGGGTTGGATTTACAGTTTAATTGGGAAGAGTTGTAGTAGGACGTTTTATCACTGTTGATTTGTTTTTTCACAAGGTTCCTGAGTTCCTTGTAGTTTTGGAACAAGTCTGGTGCTCTGGTTTTAGCACAGGCTTTCCAAGCACTATCTCTTCTGAGCATAAGAGATTGGGTTTCCTTAGACAGCCTGGGTGCATAATTAGCTTTGATTCTAATTGTCCTTGAGAGGAGAGGGAGTTAAGAGTATCTAGGAAAATGTGGTTAAATTTTAGCACATCTTCATTGAGAGGCAGTTGCTAAAGGAAGGACCAGTTGATGCTAGACAGTATGAAGTTAAATAAGTTGGCATTAAAGTTAGAGAGTTTACAGCAGTCTCTGTAGAAGTCTGTTTTGGTTAGTTGAGTAGAGTGTCTTTTAATGGAGATGGGAAGATGATCACTTAAGGTGTCAGGTAAGGTACAGGGGATGTGATAGAGGTTAGGGGAGCTAGTGAGGATCCAGTCGATAGTAGGATTGGAAGAAGAAGTTTTGTGCAAGCAGGCAGGGGATGTTATTAGTTGGTGGAAACCATGTAAAGTGATGCTGTCTGGTGGAGAGTCAGTTCTTAGTTTAGACCAATCTATATTGTCATCTCCAAGGATGAGGTTTTCATATGGTATGTTTTAGAAAAAACAGGAAAGTATATATTCAAGGGTTGGAATGTTATTACCTGGTGGGGGGGATATATATATAGAGACATGGATAAAGACAGAGTCATACTAGTATTTGTGGTTGAGTGACTTGAGTGCTTGAGTGACTTGATGGATCCTGGCACCTGACAGGCAGCTAACTGTAACCTGCTCCTTATCCAGCCTGGTGAGGGGAACATCCGTGTGTCTAATAATAGTGTCATCTGTGGCAGTACATTATATAGCATGGTGTTACACCTTATGGGTTTATTTGTGGAGACACTGATGTGTGTGTTATTATGTGTTGTGGTTGTTTTTGCATTGTTATGTGTGTAAGTGGTTTCCATTTGGGAGGCCTCTGATCTGCTGGTAAGTTATTAGTGAGTACCTCCACATATGTGGGTTTATGTCCCATGTCCTTATTTAGTGTGATGAGTGTGAGTGTGCTGACAACCTGTTTGAAATTCAATGTGCCCTGATGTGAGAGTCTTGCCTCCAATTTCATAGTGTAACTACATCGCTGACATATAGTATTTTGTTGTTTCAGGAGTAAGTGGTTGTGAGTATACATGAGACAACTGCTAAATTCCCTCAGAGTGGCCATGTCTATCAGACTGGTCAGAGAGATTATGGGAAACTGCCAGTCCATGAGATTAAATATGCGCAAAGAGAAACAAGTTTTAAGCTAACTACCAATCAAGAAAGCACACAGTGAGCCTTTCTCCCCAACTCAGACAGGTTAGATCAGCACACTTCTGCCACAAGTTGCAGAAAAACATCTTTTAAATTTAGAATGGCTGGTTTTGAGCCTAAGTGTAACAGGACCACACAAACTACCTCCAATAGCCGTACAAGTAACAAATACAAAGATTTACAGTGCAATTAACTATTTAAAGCAGCAGCAGACAGTACAGTTTTTTTATGAAAATGCTGAAGTACAGTCACAGTATATAAGAGAAGTGCAAAAAAATACTTAGAGCCCTTTTGTATGTTTTGCAGCTGAGACTGATCAGGTAAACACCTACTGTGTCTAGATGAATAATCCAAGTAATCCTAATCTAAAAGCACAGTACTGGAGTGTCTGGAGTGAAATGCTACCATAAAAATATTTAAAAGATGCAAACTGCTACCACATACAAAGCTGGCACTTATTTCTTAATTAAATCTGCTTGCCTTTGCCTTCAGAAAAAAAATAAATTACCATTCCTTTTCCCAATTTCACTGGGATTTAACACATCACTTTACCCAGGTCTATAGTACCTAGAATTATTTTGTGATTAATTCTAATAATTTGTTTCATATGATAACAAACAGAATTAAAAGTTAAGCTACTAGCCAGGTCAAAATTCGGACAGATGAATAAATTACTGCTTCCATTAAAGTTATTCTCATGTCTTCAAACTCTAACGATTGGACTATAAAACATATCCCTTCTAGTACTAATGTAATTTATAGGCATACCAGTACTGCTGCTAACTTCAGGAATCTGGTGTTTTTTGTTCATGACAGTATTGGGAGAAGAGGAAGTGATTAAAGCCATCTATTACAATATAGATACTTGGCTAATTAGTTTGAGTGGAAACCAAACACCTAAGGAAGCTGTTAATCTTTTCTCTGTGACTTTCCTGAGTTGCATTGTAGCTTGTTTTAACGTTTTTAAAGACGGTTATCATTTGATGGTTTAATATCTACAATTATTTTGGGTTTCTAATTCCATGATGGGAATGGACTCAGTTTCTAAGGCAAAGCATAACTAAGGTTCATGAAATTGATGTTAGCCAAAAGTGCTCTTTGCAGTAACTGCAGTTTGCCCAGATTTGACTCTTTCTGAAATTCATACGATGTCACATGTATTGGCAGTTCATTTAAATAGTGCTGTAAATCCTTTTTTATGGGACTTATTACAACTAATACTACTGGAACCACATTTCCATCATTTCTCCCTTCAGATCCTTGTATTTTCTGTCTCCCTATACATAACACACTGTAATCACCGGGTGTAGCGATTTCAGTGATCGATGATGATGGCAGCATTCAGTGGTTGAAGCTGTGTAAGAGCTAATGTAAAAATAGGACATAACAAAACTTATGAACCTTCTTGCCATCAATGTGGTGCACAACAATGTTGTATTTTTACTTATTTTGAATGGCAGACAACACTCATTGTAATATATTTCTTTATATATGAATCACCAGTTGGGGAAAATTTCATTATGTGTTACAATGTTCTGTGATTTGTACTGCTGATTCAGAAAACTGGTATCTGTTGGCATACTAAAAAAAATGATCATCCAAAGATATCTAAATACTACCATGTGACTACCAATGAACATAGCTAATTTACTGGCTAACAAGGAAAACTAGTGGTTCTACATTGTGGTATTTTGAACTTCATTTATTTTATTCACTGATTAAATTAAAATAACACTAAGACAAATAGTTATTTCATACCTGCACAAGTGACACCAGCATCTTCAGAGTGTTGGCAGTTGTGCTGCAGAAGTGGACGAGCTGAACACCCTGAAAGATGAGATTCATTCCCTCTGCACTGGACGTCATCCAAAGTAATAGGACCAGATCCCATCCCAAAATATGCATTCCCTACAGCAGAAACAGCCTGTCCACAACCAACTTCTCTGCAGACCACTCTGGCATCATTTATATCCCAATAGTCATCACACACAGTACCCCACTGTGACTTGTAATAAATTTCAACTCGACCAGAACAGCGATTGGTTCCATTCACAAGACGTAATGGTAAGGAAATGTTCCCTGTAAATAAATAATAGAAAAGAAGATGAATTTTAATGTGCATGATATAATTTACCATGATGTTGTAACATCATTTCTCCACTTTTAGGGATATAAAATAGTATACTGAACTAATATAATCCACTAACAACAAATGAACAAAATGGCACAACATAACTAAGACAAATCTTTTTAGGCCAGCTGTATGAAACTAGAATAATTATAAATACTGTTTGCCAGTGGAATATGTACCTTTGCTTGGTAGTCTTTCATGTTCTTGTCACTTATTTCATACTAAAATCTGATTGCCTTTACCAAAAGAAAATTTGAACTAACATTACTTTGGCCTACATTCACTGGGATTTAGCACACCACTACCCATGTCTATAGTACATATAACAATTTCATGAATACTCGTAATAACCTGTTTCTTATGACAACAAACAAAATTAAAACTTAAGCAACAAGTCAGATCAACATTCAGACAGATGAATAAATTACTGCTTCCCTTAAAGTTATCCACATGTTTTCAAACTCTTACAATTGGACTATAAAACATAACCCTTCTGGTACTAATATACTTTATTGGCTTACCACTACCTGTTCTAACTTCAGGGATCTGGTATTTCTTGTTACCGAGAGTAATGGGAGAAGGAGAAGAAGAAGAAAGGATTAAAGCCGTCTATTAGAATGTAGACCATAGCTGATTAGGTTGACTGCAAGTTAGACACGTTAAGAAGCTGTTAAACATTTTTGAGACTTTTTGAGTCACATCATAAGTTGTTTTAAAGTTTTTAAAGACTATATCATTTGCTAGGGTGGCTGTGGAGGTGCAACAGTTAGCATTGCTGCCTCACAACAAAAGGTTCCTGGTTTGATTCGCAGCTGGATTGCCTTCTTTGCAGAGTCTGTATGTCCTCCCTATGGTTGCTTGGGTTTCTTCCAGGTGCTCCAGTTTCCTCCCCTATCCCAAATACATGCTGTAGGTGGATTGGGCACTCTCAATTGGCCCTAGGTTTGTGTGTGTGTGTCTTCTGTGGAGGGTTGGGTGCTGGGCTGCCAACTTGACACCATAAAACTCCACTGCCAACTGTTCTGCAGACTGTTGTACTACCATAGTGACCTGTAACTGGGAAAAGCCAAAATAACAAAGACTGTTATCATTTGGAGGTTTAATGTCTGCAATTATTTTGGGTTTCTAATTCCATGATGAGAATTGACACAATTTTTAAGTCAAGGTATAATTAAGGTTCATGAAAATAGTATTGTTTCAATCTTTGATGTTAGTCAAAAGTGCTCTTTGCAGCACCTGCAACATGCCCACATTTGACTCTCTAAAATTCGTATGATGTTACATATATTAGCACTACATTTAAATAAGGCTGTGAATCCTTTTTATGATACTTATTTCTCATACTATTACTAGAACCACATTTCCCTCATTTCTCCCTTCAGACCCTTCTATTTTATGACTTTTGTGTCTCTCCGTACATAACACACTGTAATCACTGGGCATAGCGATTTCAGAGATCGAAGATGATGGCAGCATTCTGTGGTTGAAGTTGTGTAAGAGCTAAGGTAAAACTTGTTGTGAACCTCCATGAAATCAGTGTGGTGCACAACAATGTTGTATTTTGACTTATTCTGAATGGAAGAAAATACTTGTACTATATTTCTTTATATGTGAATTAGCACTTGGAGAAAATTTCATTATGTGTTACAATGTTCTGTGATTTGTACTGCTGATTTAGAAAATGTGTATTTGTTGACATACTGAAAAAAGTGATCATCCAAACCTATCTAAATCTTACCATGTGACTACTGATGAACATGCATACTTTACTGGAGAACAAGGAAAACTAGTGGTTCTATAGTGCAGCATTTGAACTCCATGTATTATCATTCCCTGATTAAATTAAAGTAACATTAAGATAAATAGGTTTGTTATACCTTCGCAAATGACACCAGCATCTTCAGAGTGTTTGCAGTTGATTGGCTCAACACTCTGAAAGATGAGATTCATTCCCTGTGCACTGAACAGGTTCAGGGGCCTAGGCATTGAGACATTTCCATGTGGTACATTTGGTAGGGGACACTTGGATGAAGTGACATTCAGCTGCAGAAAAGTATGGCTGTTTGCAAATTACCTGTGGGCAAGGAGAAGCACACACTGCCATACCCACAGCTTTAATAACCAAGTACATGGAGGCAGAAGAAGTAATGAGTGTTGTGCTCAGTGTACAATACATGTTTATGCAACTACAGCATGTAGATGTGTGCTATAGCATGGAAGGAATCTTGCATGCTACTGTAGTCACATTTATGTTCCAGTATGCATTTTAGGTAATGTTCCCTAGACATTGTGAAGGGGGTAGTGGTCCACACACACCAGTTATAAGGACACTACCCACTGTGCACTACATCTTTTTGCTGTCACTGACATGCTCACTGGCCAGTCTGCTGCAGATGCCTGCCATGCTGCTTGCTGTCTCATGTTGCCTTGGGGCCATGGACATTATTTTCTCCCTGTGTATTTGGTTATTGAAGTTGTGGGCATGGCAACACATTATTCTCTTTGTCCACAGGGAATTTGCAAACAGACATACTACTCTGCAGATGAATGTCACTTCAGCCATGTGTCCCCAACAAAATGTCTCACAGGGAAAAGTCTCACTGCCTAGGTACCTGAACCCATATATAGTGCTTTGTCTATAATGAGAAGTTAATATACTCCAGTATCTAGTATTTAGTATGTATTGTGCTTGTTCTGTTATGTGTTATATGCTGGGATTCAGTTTTCCATTTATATATTTTGAGAATGCACATTACAAATTTTATAATATGTTTAAAAGAGCTAGGATATAATTAATTCCCTGTTGACACTCTTATATTACTAAATATTATTACTTAGATTCACTTTCTTTGTAAAATAGTCCATTTTAAATCTGCATGCAGCTAGATGACGATTTTCTTGCTTTCTGGTTGGTCCGCTGGATTTCAGGTTGTGTGGTGAGTTGAAAGGTCAGAAGCTGCTTCCTGGAAGTTGTTGCAGAAGTTTTCTCATGACTACAAGACTTCTCAATGCAAATACAATCTAGAGACAGCTTTAAAACTGCTCATAGGAATTTCAAGGTAAGTGAGTATGAATATTTGTTTAAAAAATGAAGATTTAAATGTTAGATGCTCGTGGACATGATATGCATGCCAAGATTAAATGAAAATGGACATTCTTGTGCAACAAAACTCACTATAAGTGATTTAACACTGTTTTAAAGCAGTATCTCCAAGCAAAATAGATCCTCTCTCATTTTTCAAGCATTACAGTCCTCTATAAACACATCAAAACATCAGCAAAGTGAGAGATAGAGAAAGAAAAAGAGCTCTGTATCATAATTTAACCACAGAACTGGCCATCCATCCTGACAGTGAATCACTTAACACAAAGAGCCATCTATACTACACCTATACTTCAGTCACTCAGCAAGAGCCATTTCTTTTCTCCTCCCATAACTTTCCAAACTATATAAATCAGTTACAGAACACCACCAACAATAAAAGTTATTTTAACCAGCTGTATAAGGATCGTAAGGAGAATGTATATCTTAAGAAGCATTGTTTCATTAAATTAATCTATGAGATTACTCAAATATGGTTAAAAGCTATTGTGTGTTTATAATGACTCATTGCTACAAGTTGTTGATATATATTAGAATACAAAGAGACAAAATATTACCTTTCTTGTAAGTAATTCCACGAAGAACTAAATATAACATTTTGTTAAGGATGTTAACATAAGTATTGATTTATTTATTTCTCTCTAGACCTTAGATTTTTTTTCCTTTCACAGAACATTCATTTTTAGATGCTTGTCTCTTTAATGTTGAAGTATCCATTTGTTCGTCTATGGTTATTAAGTTTTTCTTTTGTAAAAAGATATTAGCTTCTTCTAGAGTCTCAAAAGTCTTTTTCCACTCTGGTAAGCAGTTTCTTATTCTAGCAGGGTAAATCAGTTGTGTTTTAATACCAACTTTTTTTAGTGATTTAAGAAGGAGAATAAAAGTCTTTATTTTTGAGAGGACAGCAGAGGAGTAATCATTATCAGATCTGATTACCTGGTTGTCTATTTTCAGGGGAGAGAGAGCCCATGCAGATTATAAAATGAGATCTTTATCTTGACTGGATATAAGTTTCACAATGCTGGATCTTGGGTGGATGTTTCTGCTGCTAGAAGTTACTGAAGATAGGGATGTGTGAGCTCTTTCAATACCGAAAGAAACAGCTTTTGTTAGATTTAAAGTTTTAGGGAGCCATGCAGTTAGAACATTCACTATATTATCTTCCTCCATTCCTTCGGCTATGCCGTAAATTCTGATATTATTCCTTCTGGACTGGTTTTCCAAATCATCAGTTTTGTTAATAAGTTTATTATTTTATTTCGTTGTAGAAGGAGTTCAATGTTTTTTTTCCTCCCTCTATTAATCTACAGTCAGTGTCAGATATTGATTCCTCTAGTGCAGTTATTTGAAATTTTTGTTGTTTTAAGATGTCACTTAATAGTTTGATTTGTTTTGTTGTATCTTCTTTAATTTTATTAACTTTAAGGTCTAGTTTGTCCATTTTCAACATTAAATCCTGAATGTGTGTGAGAATTGAACGAATCTCCTTTTACATAGAGGTTTCCTGCTGTGTAGTCTTAGAAAGACTCATTATTTTTCAGATGTAGTTCTTTCTTCTTTTAAATTTGACAGGAAAGTATAAAAATTATAAGTTGAAAAATACACCAATAGGAAGCTTAAGGTTTCTGAACTGTAGATCAATCTTTTTAAAGTTGTTATTGATGAATTTTGTAGATAAATCCTGTCAGAAGATTTATAAAACTGCAGAGCAGAAACTTTGTGCTGCTTTTAGCCTGCCATCCAAGCCACGTCTCCTAGCTGACATGATTTCTAAGTGAAGGCAGTCTAATCTTGCCCCTATCCCATTTTGACCAATCCCCCTAAAAAAGAAAATGCTGGGAATCAGGATAAAATTATGCACTTTTCCCTTATGTTAATATGCACGGCTGATGGTGAAGTAATGAAACAGGTAGCAAGAAAAAAATGACCATTTTTATTACTGAATTCTAAGATGGCAAGTAAATGGAAGCTGATCACATTACTTTTTTTAAAGGCTTTCAAATTTAAACAGACTTTAGAGATGAAATGCTATGACAATAGAGGGATAAATAAACAAGTTAAAATGCCAAACAAATATTTTTTAATGATATTGATCCCCAGAATATAATTGCCAAGCTGTATAGAATTCTAATCTTATATAATAATAATTTTAATAGTAAGTTCTAGAATTTCATAGAATTAAATGAAGCCCGCACACTTTCTGAAACAAATAAAACATGCCAGTTATCATAAAAGATTAATTATAAGCTCAGTCTATGTTACAAAAAAAAAAAAACTTCTACAAGAAACATTACTAGAATGTAATTTCAGAAAAGATTTCCAGCAAGGATCAGTATGTAAATATTCCAAGTGAAAGTGATTGAACAAGCATAATTTTATTACATGGCTAGAGATAAACATGTAGAAAGAGTTTGCCTGTCAGTGGTCAACAAGGTGCTCTCTCTCTGTACACTTGCGATATTGTTGTGTACTTAACTGTAATTGTTAAATTTTGCTGAATGTGTACTGTTCATATGTATTTATAAATTGTTGATTTTTTTCGGCTGTACAACTATTTGAAATTTGTATTGTAAAATCTTATTTATTGCTTTGTGTAAATTCATGTGGAGTTTTTCTCATCTGGCCTCAGATAGAAAGGGCCTTGTTCAGGTGAATCATTACAGTAAGCAAATGCAAACCTTACCTGAGGTGCAGAGATGAATGAAAGAAAACAGAACCAGGATTGTAATCGATAGGCATGGAATATAGTCCATTTCCAGTTACAGCCTGTAATTCTTCATGAAATGACCTTCAGCTGTTATTTTGCTGGATTTCAGGAGTAGATGGTAAGCTTAGCAGTCTTTGTTTAAAAAAAAAAGACAACAAGCTTAGAATTGCTTATATCCAGGCTAGGTAAAAGTTAACAACCACCAAAGACATCATAATACTAAAATTGCATTTAACACAATCATAATGTGCTATCATCATTTCAGCTGCAAGAACTGATAACAGCTATGTTAAACTGGTGAGAAATAATTATTGTTGTCTCAAATGTAGTGGTCTCCAAAACATTTCAGGCTAGTAGATAAAATGTTAACTAAGAAATATCATTAAACTAAGGCTGTGATCTGGTTATAATGGTTTCAAACTGCATTTGGCAGCAGAGCATCAATGCTATTCACTGCAAAAGGAAAATGGCTGCTAGTGTTTGCCAGGGATGATCTTCTGCTTAACATACTCACATACAACTTATACAATGACTTTTCATTAGTATTCAAATAGAAGCATGCTGATTGGACAGCATACCAGCATCCCCATTTTAAATTTAGCATAAACCAATAGAAAAAAGTCCGGCTACTAAAGTACCATTGAGATGCCAGACTTTTCTATTAGCATATGCTTTGGTGGACTTAGCAAAATACAAGAAAAATCAAGTACCGTCTGCAAAACTAAAGAAACAGAAATATACCTGAT
This sequence comes from Protopterus annectens, assembly GCF_019279795.1. Lineage (NCBI taxonomy): Eukaryota > Metazoa > Chordata > Ceratodontiformes > Protopteridae > Protopterus > Protopterus annectens. Next base: position 1,119,920,519 of record NC_056726.1, read on the forward strand.
TCCTGATTTTCCTTGTATTTCTGCCCTGTCTCTTAGAAAATCTTAGAAGTTAAAAAAAATGCAAAAAAAAAAAAAAATAGCAGTGGAGATTTTCTCTTCTGTGTTGCTTCTCTGCACTATACGGTTGTACTATGCAATCATGAGGACATAAGTCCCATATGCACGTGCGGTACATCAGTAAACAAGGAAAAATGTGGAGGAACACAACAATGCCATTATACAAAGACATTGTTTAAGGAAGGTAAGCAATTCCTTTCTTAAATAATGTCATTGTATAACATCAATATTCCAATCCTGGTTGTGGGTGTATCAGGATTTACCAACACCAAGTCATGGATTATTGTTTAGTTAATAAACTTCTCCAACTGCACACCATCAGCTTTAAACTCACATCACAGACACAGCAAGTATTCATTTCTGCCCATATTTAAAAAATGCAGTATTGCTGCCAAGGCCATATTTCACCAAAGCAATAGGTAAAAAGGCTGGGGAAAAAGCTTTCTCAAAGCTTGCAATCTCATTTTACTAGTCTTTTCCTCAAAATATTAGAAAAATCCAGAAATAAGCCATGGTTTAAAGAACAGCTATGTATATTTGCTAGCAATGAATACAAACACTGTTGTTTTGACATTGGCTAAAAACCTAACTTCAGGCAAAATCAAGCATCAATCACATATGGCAAACCTTATGATATATTACATCTGACTCCTTGTGTACTTCTAAGCTATACAGATTCTATTTTCATTACCATGATAAGATACTCCCATTGCTAATCTATGAACATATATGGTTATAATTAAATTGCTGCTCCATCATTTACTTTTGTGCCCACTGATAGCTATTATGTTTTGTCTGTATATTTTTATTACTATAATGTTAACAAAATAAATACATGTTAAAATGAACACAGCTTTTCATTATAATGGTCTGCCAGAAACTTTTGACAAATCAGTCATAAATGCATTCATGTTTTTTAAATTAAAATAAATGTATGTAACATACTTATTAAGAAAGAAATGCATATATGAAACAACAGTGTAATATACATGTCTTTGTTATTTAGAGGGCCTATTAAATTAAGCAAGGAGTTGACCTGACTTAATGAAATGCTAATGACTAATGTACTGGTGTTGTGGACTGGAAATACTTTTCCAGGGAAGGCTAAACAGTTACTAGTAATATGTTTGATGGAGAGAGACTGTAAGTAAAGGATGCTGTGTGTAACTGAAAAAGTTATGCAAGCCTGACAGGAACATATAAAAATTAAAGTACAAGCATGAACTGGCAGCTATAACCAAAAAGACAGCTTTATTTAAAAAAAAATCACAGTAAGTGCTTTAAACTATCAAAACTCATCAGACTGTAAGATACCCCGGGATTCATGAAGCTTGCGCCAGGCGCAGGAGTAGCATTGGAGATCTAATGCCAAATATGGCCACCGAGTGATTCAGGTATGAGCTGTTTCCATGAGCACTACCAGCGTATGCCACAGCTGCGCAGCTCCTGGTGCATGTATGCTAATTACCCCATGCACAGCAGAGTAGCATGCAAATGAAGGTATATAGCAATTCATGAAGTGGTGCAGGCGTAGCATAAGCATGCAGAAATGCAAACCAAAAAAAAAGGTTTGCATTTTTTTCAAACATAAAATCAGACCCATGACAGTGGATTGGGGTTGGGAGGGTGGCCAAATGGTTAAGGTGTTTGCCTTACAAACAGAAGGTGCAGCGTTTGAGTATCACAAGGGATAATTGGCTAAGCTTAAAATGGCTCGCAAGGGCAGTTAGCTTAGTACTAATCTATGACCAAACTCATGTATTATAATGTTAATATATGCCAGTGGCTAAATATATAACCAAAATGCATAAAAAAGCATGCACAACACATAAAAAATAACATTTAATGTCATGGCCACACTAACACAAAGTAAAATCACAGTGCATCGGTGCGCAAACGGGATCACAATGAAAATATATTTATATGTAATAAAACTGCAATGTAACACATGTCATGAATTCCCCATAATAGTCAATGGCATGCATGCTACACCACAACCATGGCGCAAGGGTTGATAAGGGTCTGTGACAGTGTTTTGTGTGGTAATTAGTAATTAGTAGTCAATGCCATGCAAATGAGTCAAGTAATACTGAATCGCAAAATCCCGGCCGGATATACCTCACAGTGTAGTGGTACAACACCGAGGTGTGGCCTGGAGATAAAGATGACATCAAGAGAGGGGTGCGCCACCTTAGATGTAAGCACATTGGAGCATTGCTAATCCAGGTTTCCTGTTGCTAAGCAAAGCCGCAGGATAGGGGTGTGGAAGTAGCCATAGTTTTCCTTAGCTGAGAGCACACAAGGTAACCGAAAGTGCATGTGAATGTGGATGAAAACATGCTCGAAACCTGGTAAACGGCTGTGCACGGTGTGCGCCACAGCTGAAACAGGAAGGATATGGGAAGACAATAAGGAAATGCTGCAGCATGGTAATTGGAGTACAAATGAGTAATTAACACCTAGGAACTCACAGTGGGCCATTGACAAGAGCTAACAAGGCTGCTAGCAGCTACCTGCAGAGCAGGAAAGGGGAGGTGCCATACTGCAAAGAAAAGAGGACTGTCACAGCAGAACAAAGCAAAATTGCAGTAGATCAGCTACATAACACATTTTGCTACACAACCCTGGGTTGGGAAAGTACAAAACAAGAAAGCAGGTGGCTGGATGCAAGCCTGACAATGGGAGGGGAATCGGGTTGAAAAGTGAAGTAAAGGGCAATAGATAAATCACAGCAGCCAAGCGTATGTCAACATCAAAGGCCACACAATAGCAGTACCTGCTGTAAAACCCATAATTAAGATACCCTGCAGCTGGAATTGCACATACACACCCAATTACGCCATCAGTATACATTGCACAATAGTATAAAGTGTGAAAGCACCTCACACACACTTGTGTATTCCCAGACACTCCACACCATTGGTGTATACAGATGGGGAACATTTAATATGTACGTGTTAGGGGCTGCCATAGCTTTGATTCACCAGCATGTGTTGGAGACTGACCATGGTGTGGAGGATGATGCTGACAACCATCCAAGGAGAAGAGTGTTCAGACCCAGGGTAACCTCCCAGGGGCTACATGATCTGGAGATAGTAGAGCGTTACAGGGTGGACAGGGACACCATACAGCAACTTGATGAGCTGTGCCGGCCACACCTCAGAGCCAGAAAAAACAGAGGGGAACCCATCCCAGTGGACATGAAGGTATGTGTAAGCTTGAGAATATTAGCCACAGGTACCTTTCAAAGGCCAACTGGGGATATCATGGGGATTTCACAGGCATCAGCATCCAGGGTACTCCAACAGTTCCTGGATGCCATATTACCACATGCCAATGAGCATATATGCTTCCCCCAAATGCAGGAGGAGTTGGCCAGCAATATGCACCTCTTCCACCATGTGGCAGACTACCCAAAGGTACTGGGTGCAATAGACTGCACGCACATACACATCAAGACACCACCCGGTGAGCAGGGTCGGTGCTACATAAACCGCAAGGGATACCCCTCCATCAACTGCCAGGTCATGTGCAATGCCCAGGGCAATATCATGGATATGTTTGTTGGCAGCCCTGGTAGCTATCCCGACTCCCACATCTGGCATGCCTCACAGCTGTATCAGGTATTTGCCAAGGGGGACATCCCATATGGCCACCTGGTGGGGGATGCTGGCTATGCAGTGGAACCGCGGATGATGACTCCCATCAGAAATGCACACATACCCATGCAAAAATGCCATAATGAGGCACATGCAGAAACCAGAATCATCATAGAGCGTGTGTTATGGATGCTGAAATCATGGTTCCATTGCTTGGACATATCTGGTGTAGCCTTGCAGTACTCTCTAGGCACATGTGCTCAAATCTTCATAGTATGTGCCATGCTACACAATATGATCTTGCGGAAACAGCTGCAGCAGGGACAGAATGGTGAAGGCCCTCACAGCTCACCACCATTGCCAAGGGCTCCACAGGCACAGAAGGACTCAGACCACGAACACCCTGTGCAAGTCCCAGTAGGCAGATGGAGGCGTGCCCAGTATACCCATGCCTTGGCAAAGAGGGAACATATAGCACACACACTGGCAGTGTAGGCACCTATGGACTGACACCCTTCCCCACCTGTACAAACAGCAAACATGGATGGCACACACACACAGCCACCTATAAATTGTCATGTATAGGCGGTCAAATGTGTGCATCCTACATAGGCAGCCCTCAACTATTGTACATACAACTGCCATTGGCAAAGGTAAATCAATACCTGAACAGTAAATTAAGCTATCAGCATGTGTCAATACTGTATGTATAGGTTCATAGGTACATAGGTAGGTACATGCCTAACTACCCGAGGCCATTCATAAACATAGCCAAAATGTGTCTGCTGCCACCACCCCATTGATTAACTAACTGTCCCTCTGTGGAGCAGAGCCAATTGTGGGATCCCTGGGGTGTATCCACTGTTCCCCACGCACTCTGCAAGGATTCCCTGGAGTGTTAGTAAGGGGCTCCATATAATGTAATCAGGGATGTAGTTACAAATCATGCGGAGTACCAGTGACAGGAATCTGTCACTCCAGCATCTTCCAGTTATGGTTGTGGCAAGGTGTAGCTCATTATAGTGTGTGGCTCACTGTGACATGGATTCCCATAGGTGGAGCATATCCATTAAGCCTGATTTGGACACGGCTTTGTTGGTCAGCAAATATCATCTCTGAGTAAACGAGATGCCACTGAGTAATGCAAGAGTTTATACAGTCTGGCAGCATAGGACACATGTCTGAGGGCATTAACCCTCTATGCGAGGTACGTTTGTGGCCCTTCCAGCTGTCAGATGTGTCTTCTGAGGTACATCCAAAATGGGTTATCATACTCGATGATGGGATTGATGACTGATGAGAAAAGGGGCACAATAACCTAAGTCTGTTTAGATGCGAACCCTTAAGTAATCAGATGGACTACATAGACGGATGTCCTAACTACTTCAAAGATATGACTGTCAAAGAAGAGATCACTATGTAATGTAGTCCCCACATGCCCATTATGTCATCTGAATTATAGTGTCTGTCACTCATGTGTTAATATGTGTGTGTGTATTTTCCCAAAATGGAATGACCATGCAGTATGTGGCCTTTAGCTGGAGGCCATCACTCTGACACCCTGTGTTGGTCTATGTGAGGCCCCTTGAAGGATGTCTGTGACAGCTGGACTGTCAGTTATGACTCCCAGTCTGCAGTAATCACCAAACATGGCCTGCTGTAGTCCACCTGTATTAGCCCATACCTCCGAGAAGTATATGGCAAAGAGTAGGGGGTCCCAGGGCTGAGTCCTGTGGAACGCCAGTTGTGACTGGTCAAGTGTTGGACCTGTAGGCTGTTAGGCTTACCATGTGGGTTGTGTGTGTAAGCCTGCTGGCAAACCAACCTGTGATATATGGGTGTATGTACTGGCTGGTGAGTGTAGAAATAATACCTGAGTGGGGAATGGTGTCAAAACCCTTGGCGAGGTACAGGTAGTTTTTGTGAACTACCACACCCCACACCTAAAGTCTAGGTGACTGTAAGATGTCAAACTGGTTCAGTAGGCATGATCTGCACTCAGTCAAGCTGACCTGGGTTGGGTCAAGTGTCTGGAGGTTACCATTGTCTATGTTAATGAGTGCCATGAGGATGCGCTCCATAGCAGTGCAGATCAGGCTACTCAGGCTTATGGGGTGGTAGTTAACATGGTCAGTTGTGTCACCACCTTGGTGGAGTGGAATAGCTGTTGCTATGTGCCAGTGAATGGCCATGTAGCCTGTGTAGAAGCTGATGTTGAATTGCTATATTAGGCGGGAGGGGGATCACTTTGTCTTGTAGTATCTGCAGAATGCAGTCTGGGAATCATCTGCCTCCATTGACGCTCTGTCATGCCGTTTGAAAGGGCCATTACCACATATATGTCTCAGATGTCTGGGATATTGTACATTTTGGGTATTGTCGTGGGCCCAGTAGGGGGTGAAGCTTGCTCCGAATGTATCATCAAGTGTGTTGGTGATATCAGTAGGGTCAGTATATTCAGTGCAATATTGCACCAGCACAGTGCAAATCTGTGTGTTACTGCTTACATCCTTGACATAGACAAAGAAGCCTTTGTGGTCATATTCCAAATCCATGCCTATTTACCTGTAGATGTCAGCCTTGGATGATTACATGAGTAACATAAGCATGTTGCTAATACTGGTCACGGATGTCTGCATGTCTTGGGATTTGCTGTTGTTCTGGACTACTGTCCTACTCCTGTTGTATAGCCTGTATAATGCAGGGGTTCAGCAGACTGGTGTCCTTGTGTAGGAGTAGCGAGTCCTGGTTTACCATTGATGGCATGACCCATACATCTTTGTAGGTGCTTAGAGAGTGCATTTGTAATTCTGTCTGTATCTTAGCAGTTTCATCCCTGAGCGTGGGGGTTGTGAACCCTCCCACCTCTGTCATTAGTACTGTGAATTTAGCTGTAGGAGAGGTATTCATGTGTTCCTTGAGTGGGGGAGATGATTGGGAGTGGAAATCATCAGTGAATAGTTCATGGTCAGATTTAAACAGTGACCGGTTTACCTCTGCTGTAGTGCACCTGTTGCACATGTCAGTGATTATCACTTCTAATATGTTTTCACCTCTTGTTAGTCCATCTACCAACTAATATAGGCCATATGAGGTGATAAATCCCAGAAAGTGCTGGGCCTGGAAGTGAATACTCGAGTAGGTTATCCAGTTAAGTGTAGGGTAGCTGACATTGACCAGGACATTGACCAAAAACAGGGTGTCTGGTAGGACTGTCCTGTTTACCACTGTCTCCAGATTGTTGTAGTGGTGCTCCTGTGACATGGAGGGTTATCTGTAGCAGCTCACAGTTTTCATTGCAGTCGTGGCTGATGTTAGCTGCACATGGATGATCACAGAGGTATCATGCTGCCCCACTAACTTGGAGGTGTAGGTATCCCCGATGAATATGGATACATCCCCCTCCATGTCTGTGCCAGTCCATGTTCAGTGGCTGAAATGTGTCTTATAGGTTGTAGTCTGGTAGTGCCAGTGTGCTCACAGGGGCCTTATACAGGTCCCAGTCACAAAACAGATGTAGATGTTGTCCATACTGAGGGGTGTTGTGAGTGTGTACATGTTGTGAGTACTACCCCTGGTGTTGAGTAGCCTAACCCTTATTGGTTCCGCTATTGTGCAGTTCATGGAGGTGAGATTCACCTCGGAGACCTGCCTAAAAATGGCACTATGGGGGCGCCAATAGCCTTGCCCAGCATTCCAAAGCCTTAGGCTGACACATGCAAGTTGGCATGGCATTGTTGCAGGCATGTATCCCATCTGTACTTGTGTCCCATCTTTCCTGTAGGTAACCTACTGGTAAGCAATACAAAGCCTGAAACCTATACCTGTCCACTAGCTTCCAAGATAGGCTTTTGGAGTAATTAAGTATCAGTAGTCTGTATACTCTTGCTGTACTTAACTGTTGTCTGACTACATGGTGATTTTACACTGTATATTGTGATTAGAAAACTTTGTATAATCGCATATGATGTTGGAGATGGCCTGCACTGTAGAGGTTCTCAGATAGATAGTAGGCTATCTGCCCAAGGGCATTTAGAAGCATAGCTACAGTGTGGTGGCTTTACCTGCACCATTGATGACGTAACTGAGCCTCTGTCAAGCATAGCCAATGAAGTGTTTCCAGGCAGAGTTGCTGGAAGCTGTTGAAGACTGGGGTGCTGTAGGGTGATAGGGGCACATAGTGATCTCAAAAGGGCATGTTAACATGACAACCCAACAGCATTCAATTTCCCCAATAGGTCTTGCAGCTGTAAAACTGGAGTGGCTCTCCCACACCCTGGCTGTATGTTCCTGGGACACATGATCCCAGGGGTGTATATACTTTTGTCCAGTCACACATTAAGGTTTCCCCTGAAATGTGTCAGTCAGTGGCTATGCCAAATGTAGTTAGGATGTTAATGTATAGTCTCTCAATTCATGTGTTATGTCGGTATTTCGAGAAGCTCACTGGGTGTGGGTGGCTCCGCCTGTTCTGTAGCCAAGTTTACACATAGGATTCATGGACATAGGAAATAGGCAGAAGGAACGTTAATGTCAATAGTGCAATGGCTACAGCATTTGCATAATATCTGTGCAGTCCTGGTTCAAATTCCAATAAAGTCAGAAATGATTTACATGTTACATAGTATACCTTAACCACAGCTTGCATATATAGGTAGTATTCCGCAGAATAATAAACATCTGGAACACACAACCACTGAAATGTGCGTTAATCACTCTTGCACTACCAGTGCCTACTCTGAGAGGTAAAATGACCACTGCCAGGATTTGAACATGCAACCATGTACTCAATCTTTACAATAATCTACCACTAAGCTACCTGAGATGTACCAACAGCAGTTGTGTATTCTGACAGGTTAAAACACAAAAGGGAGGAATGTGTGGAAATAGGACAAACTGCCATGTACCCAATGAAAGGTGTATGCTGAAAGGTGTATGCTATATATATATATATATATATATATATATATATATATATATATAATCAACATATATATATATATATATATATATATATATATATATATATATATAGAGAGAGAGGGAGGGAGAGAGAGATATATGTCGATATATGGGGATATACATATATATATATAGATATATAGATAGGTTAACAACATCTACATAACCATGGAGGCACATATAAATGGGATACCTACCAAATACCGAATGCTTGACATACCGACGTGCGTAATCACGAGGCTTAAAGACCGAAAGATCACAGTACCGAAACAGCCGAAGCATGAGGTTTACAATCCCGATGTTAAGGGACATTTAGTTAGTGCTTCTTGTGTTGCGGTTCAGGTAGGTTATTGTGTGTAAGTGTGTTTCTGAGGGCTGTAGTGTGTGTTCTGAGTGTGGTGTGTGTTCCTGGGTGTGGGTTTGCTTTGTGTGTCTGTTTGTGTGATCTTGGAGGCAGAATATTAAAGTGGGGGGTGTGGGGGGCACAGCCACCCACATGGGGGGTGTAGGGGGGCTTGCCCACCTGCTCATACGTAGTGTAGGATGGTTTGCTTGGATGTGGTGGGTAGCAGTGTGTCTGTGTGTGCATGTGTGTGTTCCATGTTTGTGTTACTTTCGCGAGTTTGGGTGTCGCTTTTGGTAATGTGGGGTATGGGAGTCTGGGCTCGGTACTGTGGGCGTCAGAATTGTGTGCATTCGGAATTCCATAGGTATCCTGTATACAGCAGTTGAAGTGTTCATATATGAATATAACATGGACCATAGCAATCACACATTCCACCACGACCAAACTTTATGAACAAAGGATATGGAGAGTATATGCCTATACACTATTACAAATATATGCTATGGACATGAGCCAAAGATAGGGTTACCACCTTTCCCACTTTGTGAGGGACAGTCCCTCTTTGAGCAGTTGTGTCCTGACCAAACATATTAAAAATGGCAAATGTCCTGGGATTGTAGGACATAATTATGTCCCATATGTAATGTAATAGTTGCATAAAATAGTTATTTCTGTATCTAAAATACCTAAATGTTACAAGAAACAGGATAAGCAACTAAACTGCTACAAGAATAAGCTTATATTTAGGCAAAAAAGGAAAGTTCTATCCTTTGTACTGACCGTGGGTTTGTGTCGGCCTGTAAAATCTGATGTGTGTCCCGAAAATGTCCCACTATGGCCATTTGAAAAGGTGGCAACCCTAGCCAAAGAGGGTCATTCACCAACACAACTCCAATAACTGCAAATAACTATGACAGAAATACACAGACAGCTTTCATGTAGCAACACTTTATTACATTCCGATGTATTGCCGAAAGGATTCAAGGATTAACATCACCTGCATGCTATACAGGAACCAATGAACAGCCTGCAATTACCATTGTATTAGTCCACTAAAGGATAGGTGTTCAGATAGAGAAAGAACCCTCACACACACATCGATTTTGTATAAAAGCAGTTCCTACACACCTGCATCTGCTATGTACACCCACCAACATCTCGGTAGGAGAGTTTTACAGACAGACCAAAGGGGTGGCGATGGGTGCCTCGTGTTTACCCATCTTCGCCAATCTTGTTATGTATGAGTGGGAGAAACTTTTTCTGTTTTCTTCTCCACACTTTTCTAACATCACCTTTTACAGCAGATATTTGGATGATTTGTTCATCCTATGGAATGGGCCTGCTACTGAGATTTCTGTTTTTATGGATTACATTAACCAAACTACAGATTTTTTACATTTTACTCATCAGTTTTCTTCTAATGGGATTGCTTATTTGGATACTATTATCAGTCATTCACGTAATGGATTTGATTCTAGGATATATCGTAAGAACACTTTTTCGAACAACTACTTGCATTTTTCAAGTGATCATCCCAGGTACACCTTTAAGAATATATTTAAGGGGCAATGCGTCAGAGCTGCCCGTATGTCATCTACCAAATCTGTTATGGTAAAGGAATTGGAATTTATTAGATCTATGTTTTTAGATAGGGGTTACCTGAATGGTATGTTAAACGATGTTATCTCTTATGTTACACGTGAATGGGGTAACAAATTCTTTCCTATTTTAGGGAAGGGTGATTTGTTTAGGAAAAATTCTTTATCCCTTCCCATGCATAAGTCTAGAGTTTGTGTTTTGACATTTCCCCCATATGTGCAATACATTAAAAACATTATTTTTGAATGCTGGAGATTATTACAATCTGACAATGACTGTGTTAATATTTTGGGCAGTCAACCTAGTTTTGTATTTAGAACAAGTCCAAATATTAAAAACCTCCTCGAGTTAAAGAAAGAACCTAGATTTAGTCTTGGTACTACAAAGAAATGTGGACATCGTGGCCAATGTTCATCTATATTTGAAACTAGTGGGGTTAGCTTGGACAATTTTAATAAAACATATGTTAAGAGTAATGGTGGTAATTGTCACACCCCCAAAGTGGTATATTTAGCAACATGTTCCAAATGTTCGGTGTTTTACATCAGAGAGGCCCTTTAGAAAACGTATTTACGAACATTTGTATAAAATTAGAAAAGGTGACCTTAAGAATGCCCTAGCTCAGCATGTGTCATTTTATGACAGTACCCATCATTTTAAGTTTTTTATTATAGATAGGGTTGATATTGTTCCCAGTGGGGGGAATTGGAAAGTGAATCTGGCCAAAAAAGAGGCAATTTGGCAGTTTAGAACCAACGCCACTTGTTATCCAGGGGTAAATGATTTTATTAGTATTAAGCCCTTTTTGCAAGCTTAATATATAATATATTAATACATATTTTATAGATTTTAATAAGTGTAGCAGAATTTTATTTATGTGTATATTTGTATTTGTGTTGGGTAGGTTACATACACATTATTAGGATTTTTATTGTGAGATTTATGTGTGTTTCTTTAAGATTTTTGGCGCCTAATTTACTTGAATTGTGTATATAACTGAGCTCTATTCTTCTGTTCAGGGTTCTGATGAAGTCTAATTTTAGATGAAAGTGCTTAACCCTGGTTTCTGTCTTGTGGTTTATGTTTGCGATCGAATAAACATTTTATGCTTGGTATCCAGTGGAACTTTTCATCTGAGGAGCGTGCAGTTGTGAGTTGATACCCTTGGGCAGCCTGTATTATTCGTTTTGCAAGATGGAGTGTGTCATGTGAGGTAGAAGGAGTTGGTTATGGAACTCTAGCCAGTTTAGTTTTTTTAGTGAGAGACAGTGGTGTGTGTGATATGGGAGATTTCTGTCAAGCCTGGACATTTTATTATAAGTTAGTTCAAGTTTGTTTAAGAGATTTTTTTTTTGGAGATTGGTGAAAATAGGGGCAGCATATAGTAAAGTAGGTAGGCTTGGGCTAGGGATACTTGGTTTCTTGTGTAAGGAATTGTTTATTTCTGTATAGCAATCCAAGTTTCTGGTGGGTCTTTTTGATGCAGTTGTTGATGTGGGTGTCAAATTTTAGTTCGTCACCTATGAGTATACCAAGATGTTTAGTGTGTGACTCTGCCAGAATAGTTGTGTTGTTTAGGGATAAGATTGAGAAGGAAGATTTGAGGTGTTGGAGAGGTTTGGAAAGGAAAAGAAGAAGTTTAGCTTTATTAGGGTTAATTAGGAGTTGGTTAGTAGGGAGCCATCTTTTGACAGAGTGTAATGTGTCTTCTGTGAAGGTATGTAGGTGGGTTAGATTGTCAGAGGTAGAGATGACCATAGAGTCATCTGCATATTGTATAAATTTAGAGTGGGAGCAGGACAGAAAGAGATCATTAGTAAAAATGCTAAATAGTAGGTGACCCAGGATGGAGCCTTGGGGACTCCAGTAAGAAAGGTTAGGAATGGAGAAGTAGCTGACATCCATTTGACAGATTGAGCTCTATTTGATAAGTAAGAAGAGAATCAGTTAAGGGTGGAGGTTGAAGGAAGAAAGTTTAAGTTTTCTACTGTCACCTACCCAACACAGTTATGATTACTGACTTCCAAGTAACTGAGATTTAACCAAAATGTTTTCATACACACATACATTTACACTCACAGTATTTCCCAAAGGGTTACTATTACCACCCCATTGATAGCACCCCTTACTTGTATTTACAATATGCTGCCACAAATCAGATTGCTAATCAAATATCATGTCCTCACTTACTGATCACTCTTTTAGTGAGCCAGCCATCCTTACATTATGACAGCTTTTAGGCAGGGTGTCTAGACTCTCAAAACAGCAAATGACAGCAGTCACACAAATGCTGTGAGGATGAACTTGACTAGAAAAAGCAAGTCCTCAACTACAGCTGTTATTAAATGAAAAGCAAATCTGCACTTTAAAACAAAAATAGATCTGGTTATAAATGCCCAAGTTTTCTGTTGCAAAAATAAGGGACAATTGTTTCCTATGCTAAAGTCTATGACTGAATAACTCTTATTTCTAAATGTGTATTGTCCAGTTCTGAAACCTTAGGATGGAAAAGTCCAACAAGCCTCTAATCCAGAAATCTTATTTAGCTTTCTTTGCATTATGAATTCCAGACATCCAAATACCAGTCCAAATAAGGAAGACAAAATATAAAGAAATACAGAGTAGCTGTGATGCATAATACCCAGCAGAGTTTAGAGATATTTTTCAAATACAAATATAATTTCTCAAATACAAATATAATCTCACATTCCTTTTAAAATTAGCTGATGAATGCTCATACAGTATTGCTAAGTGTTTCATTCTGTGGAAGAAATATAAATACTCCCACATAACTAAAACTACATAATTCTACATTCTTCGTATCTAAAGAAATTCACAGCTATATATATTTTTAAATCCAAGAAAACATATGATCCAATAGTCATAATTATATTCTTCTACATCTTTGTAGATCCTTACAGAAGTATTTCTTATCTTCAAATCTCTGGGCCAGATTCATGAAGGCTTGCAGGGAGTCTAAGAGTAGAGTAAGATTCCATACAGCCAACATGTCCACCGAGCGATCCAGGAACAGCTGGTAGGGGCATGCAACTGAGCTCTCCAAACTAGTCCTACACGGACAGGGCTTGGATATGCAGATTACCTCAATTGCAGGTTAAAGCTATGCAAAAGAGGTAAATTTGTGATCCAGGAAACCCAAACTTGTCCGAGTAGGAGTAGTGTTATCTGCAGAAATGTACTTAATTGATAACTGAGTACGGTTCTGCAAATAACAAAACGGAGCCGTGACAGCTGCAAAAAAAGCATGCATGTACAGGAGGAAGCATACCAATGGCCAAAAATACGGCCATTGGCAATGGGAAGTGATGCAAAATAGAAATAAAATAACTTTTTTTTTCATCCCGATCTCCGGGGTTTAACTGTAGTGCAGCACAGCGCAAACACGCTGCGCCCTAAAAAACAGAAAATTAATAATTAAGATCCAAAAATGTGGATTTTATAGCTAAAATGAATTTACAATGCAAGTGAATGGCAGGCTGAAGACAACATGGCCACCGAGTAGAGGTTGCTAAGGGGGGAAGCTCAGTCTAAGAGATGTAACCAAGCATTAGTAGGCAATCCTATGCAAATGAGAATTAGGATAGTGAATCGCAAGTTTACATAGGAAATGAGCACAGTCAGTGGAGTATAGGAGTAGGATAAGGGGAGTAATAGAGTAGAAGATAGGTGACATCACGAGGGGGGTGTGTATGAAAGGAGTGAAGCTTATTGGAGCAAAGTGTCATGTGTCAGCTGACAATTACATATTATTGAAAGAGGTGTGTCAACAGGTAGGCCAGGTAAAGTCAAGAAATGGAAGGTGTATACCGTGGATAACACCAAAGTTTCTTGCTGAGCATGCATGTGCGCGTGTGCGCACCAGTAAACCCGAGTAAGACAGTGTGCGCGTGTGTTAGAGTGTGTGCACCCATGTAAGCTTGAGTAAGCATATGTAAAGCTGTGTAAACAGTTGTAAGCGCGTTTGCACCGGTGTGCGCACATTTTAACAAGAATTAGTCCATGTAAGCATGTGTGCGTGCGTGTGAGCTGCTGTGCACGTGTTTCCGCTTGTGTGCGTGGCACTCTCCCCTCAGGAATCAGAAAGGAAAAAGGAAGTACACCAAATAGTAGGGAAGTTACCAGGGAGTACTAGCAGAGCTAGCAGGTGAAAACAATCAGAATCAGGCAATTACCCAGGCAGAACATTAGCCCAGCCCAGCCCAGCAAACAACAGTCCATTATGTTTCTCTTAAGAGACACTGCAACACTGCAGTAAGCTCATAGAAGTGAAAACTGAAAAAGCTGTACTGAGACAAAAAATGTTAGGGACTGCCGTTGCTGTTATAAGGCGACATATGCAACATGCTGAGGGTGGTGATAATGCAAATGCTGCTGGACAACCCACAGTGAGGAGATGGAGAAGAGTGTACAGGCCCAGGGTAACCTACCAGGGGCTACATGAGCTGGAGATTGTGGAGCGCTATAGAGTGGACAGAAGAGACCTCTTGCAGCAAATTGTTGAGCTGTGCAGGCCACGTCTCACACACAGAACCAACAGAGGGGAACCCATCCCAGTGGAAACTAAGGTATGTGTTGGCCTAAGAATATTAGCAACAGGTACCTTCCAGAGACCAACTGGTGATATGATGGGGATATCACAGGCATCAGCATCCAGGGTACTACACCAGTTCCTGGATGCCATGTCAGCACATGTCGGTGATCATGTAACTGCTCCAATTCCCATGAGGTATTGGCCAGCAATATGCATCTCTTCCAGCAAATAGCGGAATACCCTGAGGTTGTGGGTGCAATAGACTGCACGCACATACGCATCAAAGCACCAGCTGGTGAGCGGGGTAGGGTCTACTTCAACCACAAGGGCTTCCCCTCCATCAACTGCCAGGTCGTGTGTGATGCCCAGGGCATAATACTGAATGTGTGTGCTGGCTGCCCTGGAAGTTACCATGATTGCCATATCTGGCATCTGATGCAGCTGTACCAGACATTTGCCGGTGGGGACATCCCACATGGACACCTAGTGGGGGATGCTGGCTATGCACTGGAGCCATGGCTGATGACACCCATCAAAAATGCACACACACCTGAACAGGAACGCCATAATGAGGCACACTCACAAACACGAAATGTAATCGAGCGTGTGTTTGGGCTGCTCAAGTCACGGTTCCGGTGCCGGGACACATCTGGTGGAGCCTTGCAGTATTCACCATGTACCCAAATTGCCATGGTATGTGCTATGCTCCATAATATGATCCTGTGAAAACAGCTGCAGCAGGGCCAGCATATGCCCGGGCCAAACAGCCCCCCACCATTGCCAGGGCCATCACAGGCAGAGCATGACTCAGAGGAGGAACAACCTGAGCCTGCCCCAGAAGGCAGAAGGAGGCATGCCCAGTATGCTTTGGCCTTGGCAAAGAGGCAACGCATAGCACATACACTGGCTCAGTAGGAACTCTGGAAATGATACCTCTCTCTGACCTGCACATATAGTAAAAGGGATGCCTACGTTGACACTACCTGCTTTCAAACATGTATAGGGAGTGTAGTATGTGCATCCGACATAGGCAGCCCTGCATCAACACATGAGGAATGATTGCCATGTGTTAAGCAATATAACGCAGTGCTAAACAGCATTTACCACCATGTAGTATATGTAAACAAAATCGCACACATCAACTAGTACAAATGTGGTCAATGTTGAGTAATATTGTCCCACGTCCAGCAATGATGGTTAATATTGAGCAATGTTGGACAAGTTGGGTCTAAGTAGGGCATAGCTGAACAAAAGCCAACATGCTCATAGGTTCATAGGTTCATAGGTTCATACTAGGCTATGTGCCCTAGGGCATTTATAAGCCTAGCCAGAGTGTGTTTGGCTTTCGCCACCCATTTTAAATTAATTTTGCTATACCTTTTTTTGAGGTTAGCATACTGTGCCTCTGTCTAACAGTGACACAGAAGTGATAGCTGGGGTAAACCTATGATCTCCCATCCACTCATCAAGATTCCCCTTGAAGAGAGTCAATGTGGGACTCTGCCTAACCTGGACTGGGATTTTATTCCAGAGTGAAGGGAGCCTCTGGGTTATGAATCTGTCCCTCCAGCATGTCCTATTTATTTCAGTGCTGAGGTTCAAGTCTCTCGAGCGCGTAGCTCGATGGGATTTGGATTTTCTGAGGTGCAGCATATCCATTAATTCCGGGTTGGAAATGGCTTTATACATCAGGCACAGATCGGCTCTGAGCAGGCGGTATGCCACTGAGTAGAGCTGGAGTTTCTTTAACCGGGCAGCATATGGCATCTGTTTGAGCCCTTTGATCCTCTTGGTGAAGTACTTTTGGGGTCTTTCCAGTTGCTGCAGGTGTCTGGTAAGGTACATTCCAAAAGGGGCATTGTACTCAATTATGGGCCTGATGAGGGATGAGTAAAGAGGTACGATGACTTCCCCTGATCTAGATGTGAATCCCTTCATGATTAGGTGGGCTATATAAAATGTTTGTCTAACCACTTTGGCCACGTGGTTGTCAAATGAGAGATTGCTATCAACTTGGGTCCCCAGGTCCCTAATGACTTCTTCTGTACTTAATGGATTACCACCTATGTGGTAATTTGTGGCACTTTGTTTTTGCCAAAGGGGATGACTATACACTTTTTGGCGTTTAGCTTGAGGCCATGGCTCTGGCACCAGTTGTCTGTTTCTATGAGGCCCTTTTGGAGGATGCTTGTGTAGGCTGGAGAGTCGATTATGGCACCCAGTTTGCAGTCATCTGCGAACTTGGTCAGCCACAGTCCTTCCGTGTTGGCCTGTACCTCCGAGAAATATATACCGAACAAGAGAGGTCCCAGGACTGAGCCTTGTGGGACACCACTTGTAACTGGTTTGGAGTCAGACATGGCTCCAGCAATTCTAACCATGTGGGTTCTGTCCTTGAGCCAGTTTGCAACCCATCTAGTGACATAGGGGTTTATATTTAAGCTGGTGAGCTTATCTATAATGCCCGAGTGGGGTATTGTATCGAAGGCTTTTGTGAGGTCCAGGTAGGCTGTGTGGACCACCTTCCCCTTTTCAATGGTCTTGGTGACTGTTTCAAAGAAATCGACCAGGTTTAAGAGGCAGGATCTGCTCTTAACAAAGCCGAACTGGGTAGGATCCAGTGTTTGTAGGTCCCTAATATCTTTATTTATGAGGTCCATGATGATCCTTTCCATAGCTTTGCAGGCCAAGCTAGTCAGGCTTATGGGGCGATAGTTTCCAGGATCCGTTGAGGCACCACCTTTATGGAGAGGGACCACTGTTGCTGTACGCCACTCTTTGGGCACATATCCTGTAGTAAGGCTGAGATAGAACAGTAGTTTTATGTTTGGGGTTAGCTCTTCTTGGAGTTCATGTAGGACGCAGCTCAGGACACCGTCTGGTCCCATTGATGCTGTGTTTTTTGCTTTGGAGAGGGCGGCTCTTACCTGAGCATCTGAGATGTCAGGGGGGCAGCACTCTGCTGGGATAGATATTTGCCCTTTTGGTGGGGAGGGGGGGGAGTTTGCACTGAACCTGTCAGCTAGGATGTTGGCAATGTCTGTGGATTCGGTGTATTTTTTGTCATTTTGGACTAATTCTGAGCATATCTGGGAATTACCACCCAGGTTCCTAACATAACTAAAGAAAGCCTTGTGATTATCCCTAGTTTCCTGTGCAATTTTTCTCTCGAAGCTGGCCTTAGACAATTTCATGTGTGCCCGCAGTTTTTAGCTAATACTGATCAGTGATGCCCTCCCTTTTTGGGATTTTGCTCTATCATTTAGTAGCTTCCTCCATCTATTGTATAGTTTGTTTATGGCTGGGGTCCAGCAGACAGGATGTCTGCCTTTGGAGGATTGGGTCTTGGTTTTATTTGGGATCGCATGATCCATGCATTCCTGAAGGTGTTCATAGAATGCGTTTATAAAGGATTCTGCGGTCTGGGCTGTATTTTCCACAGGCCTGGGGGCTTTGAAGGATTCCACCTCAGTTTTGAGGAGTGTGAAATTTGCTTTAGAGAAGTTTTTTACTTTGGTTTTCTGGGCAGGGGGTGGGGTCGGGATGTGAATATCCAGTGAAATTAGTTTATGGTCTGATCTTACCAGTGAGGGATACACTTCTGGTCTGGAGCATAGAGTCCCCATGTTGGTGATGATCAGGTCCAGTATGTTTTCTCCTCTTGTGGGAGTGATAACAAGTTGTTCCATAGCATTTGAGTTTATAAATTCTAGGAACCTTTGGGCTAGGGTGTTGGAGCTAGAGTAATGCTCCCAGTCTATGTTTGGGTAGTTGAAGTCGACCAATATAATGGTGTTTGGAGAGACCTTCATATTTTCCAGTGTTCTCAGGAAGGCCGAGTGGGGTTCCTGGGTTTGGGAGGGTGGTCTGTAGCAGGCTATAAACTGGAAGGCAGTTTTACCCACTGTTAGTTGCACATGGATAGTCTCTGATGCTTCATGCTTTGCCACCAACCTGAAGGTGTGGGTATCTTTGATGAATATCGATACTCCCCCTCCTTTTGTGGTTCAGTCCAAGTTTTGGGGCCGAAAGGCATGGTATGAGGTATAACCTGGTAGTGCTGGGGTGCTCTTGGGAGCCCTGAACCAGGTTTCTGTTACTGCACAGATATCGATGTTCTCCATGCTAAGGAGAGTTTCGAAAAGTGCATCTTGAGGTTTAGACTTCTGGCGTTGAGTAGCATTACTGTTAGTTTCTTATCCCTTGTGATACCTATGGAGGTGGGTTTGTCTTTTGAGCCTTGCCTAAAAAAGGCACTATGGGGGTAGCAAGAGCCTTTGCCAATATCTGAAAGCCCAGGGGTGACAGGTGCAAGCCGTCCCTAGCGAAGCATCGTGGCTTGTCGAGCATATCATCCCAAGCTGACAGGCGTTGGATCCCCTTTGAATGACACCAGTACTTAAGCCAATTGTTGAAATTGATCATCTTGTCTTCATATTTTGGCATCATTCTTGGTGAGGGTAAGATGCTACTCAAGGTCTGGGTCATACTGGCCTGGGCTACATGCTCAGAGAGCTCCTTTATGTCTCTTTTCATGTAGTCCAGGGAGGTATGTCTCAGGACATTCACACCAGCATGGACAATGACTGAGTCATATTTGTACTTGCCTTGGAGTGACCTGAGTGCTTGTGTTATGTGGCGGATCCTAGCACCTGACAGGCTGCTCACCGTGACCCTCTCCTTGTTCAGCCTGGTGAGTGGGACATCAGTGTGCCTGACGATAGAGTCACCTATTACAAGTGTATCAGGTGTGTTGTTTAGTCTTAAAGGCTGTGACTGTTCGGCACACTGGCTTTGTGAGATATGTGTTGCACGTGTTTAGTTTTGGGGTAGCGGCTGCTTGGGTGTCTGCTTTGGAGGTCTCTGCTGCTTCGGCAGATCTTTATTTAGAGCCTCCCAGTATGTTTTTGTGTGATTATGTGTTTGGTTTGCTGTCGTGGTAGGTCTATGTGAGACTGGAATTGTAGTGAGTGTGGTTTCCTTCTCCTCCTGACTGGTTATGCCAGTACTGAGTTGAGAGAGCTTAGCCTCCAGTTTGGCTATATGGTTGCATCTCTCACATGTGTTGGAATTTGTTGGGAGGAGGAGAGGGTTGTCTGTGTACATGAGGCAGTTGTAACATTGCCTCAAGATTCCCAGGTTCACCAGCTGGACTGGAGAGGAGATTGACAACTGACCTTTGGACATGCTAGAATAATATTGGGAATTCCTTAATAATTGAAAACCAGTGGGGTGAGGGTGTAGTGCTTTTAATTTTTAGTGCTGACTTATATAATTGCTTTAGTGAGCAAATGCCAGGTAACTTAAGTGCAATGTGTTACAGGTAACTTAAATGCAAAAACGACAAACAGTAACTTTCTTTCAAGTGAAACAAGGAAATAAGTAAAGTAAGCCATGCAGATATCACTAGTGATCCACAGAAGTACTGAGAAGCCGAATATTAGGTGGAATTAGCGTTCCAGGGAAATAACAAGCAAACAAACAACAAGCATATAAACAAAGCTAGATTCAGCAGGCCTGGATCTAGTCTATGCTATTGCAAACAAGGTGTACCAATTTCAGTAAGATACAGTTCACATATTCAGGCACTATAAACCTTTAACCAGAAATTCCCAGCTCAGAAGGGCAGAGTCCAGCCTCTTCTCCCACAAGAGTGCAGACCACAAACCTTCTTAATGTAAAATTACTGGCCTGAAGCCCAAGTGCTTAAACCAGAGCTAATACACTTTAAGAATAACAGACACTGGGCTCTCAATCAGCAGTTCCCAACTTAGAAGGATGAAAGCTACCTGTCCTGCCACCACAGTGCATGCCACAAACCTTCCTAATGTAAAACAACTGGTCTGAAGCCCAAGTGCTTAATCCAAAAGACTTAGAATGATAGCTACACTTTAATCAAGTTACTACCAAGCAGTAATAAATACAATCGAATACTTTAGAGAATGCCTGGATTAGTGCTCAAGTTACACAAACAAAGCTAGATCCAGCAGGCCCGAATCCAGTCTATGCCACAGCAAACAAGGCGCACCAACTTCAGTAAGAAGCAGTTCAGATATGCATGCATTATAAGCCTTCAACCAGAAATTCCCAGCTCAGAAGGGCAGAGTCCAGCCTCTCCTCCCAGAAGAGTGCAGACCACGAACCCTCTTAATGTAAAATAACTGGCCTGAAAGCCCAAGTGCTTAAACCAGAATTAATACACTTTTAGAATAACAGACACTGAGCCCTCAATCAGCAGTTCCCAACCTAGAAGGATGTAAGCTACCTGTTCTGCCACTACAGTGCAGACCACAAACCCTCTCAGTGCAAAACAACTGGTCCGAAGCCCAAGTGTTTAAACCAAAAGGACTAGAATGAGTTACACCAAGCAGTAATAAATACAATTGAGTACTTTTAAGATGATGCAAAAGTAAAAAAGTAGGTAGAAACACAAGTACAGTAAAAGCAGATTAAATTTTTTTTTTTTTTTTCTGAACAAGTGCTGAGATCAAAAAAACAGGTTTGAGTGCTGAAACTAGAAAACTGGCTAGTTATAAGGAAAAAAAAAACTAAGCTAGAAGGCTTCCCTCCAACACAGAAGGGCTTGGGGGCTCAGAAGCCTACAAATAGTCTATACCACTTAACAGGAAAGGCAGGAAACAAGCTTAATTTTTTTTTCTGCTTCCCAGATGCTCTCTTTGTACACAGTAGGAGTGCCTGAAATCAGAATATGATCTCACTGCACTCAGTTGAGTGAGCAAATGAGATGGGCCCAGAAGGAGTATCCAAACACAAATATACAAGAGGAGCAGTCAGTTGCAAGGCCACTAAGATTAACACCAAAACAAAAACAGGGAGGGTGGGTGGGACTAACTGAAGAGCAGAGTGAAAACTTCCAGTTCAGTTAATATTCCTTCCACACAGTTAAAATCAATTTAAATACTGTATTTTTTTGAAAAAAAAAGAGCAGATAAAGGTACTTAAATTCTCTTATACGTCCAGTTGAATACAACAAGTTTTT
The DNA here is from genome assembly GCF_019279795.1 of Protopterus annectens. Classification (NCBI taxonomy): domain Eukaryota; kingdom Metazoa; phylum Chordata; order Ceratodontiformes; family Protopteridae; genus Protopterus; species Protopterus annectens. The sequence continues at coordinate 1,119,942,634 of NC_056726.1, forward strand.
AGCTGGCCAAAGCTGAGGTTTTTAAGCAGAAAATATTTCACACTGTACCACTTAAATAGGCAAGGACAGGAAATCAAAGAATGTGACTACCCCCACACCTGTAATTACTAGCAAATAACAAAATTCAGCAAACACTGACTAACGTCCAGTTCAGTTAATATTCCTTCCACACAGTTAAAATCAATTTAAATACTTTATTTTTTTGAAAAAAAAAAGAGCAGATAAAGGTACTTAAATTCTCTTATACGTCCAGTTGAATACAGCAATTTCTTAGCCGGCCAAAGCTGAGGTTTTTAAGCAGAAAATATTTCACACTGTACCACTTAAATAGGCAAGGACAGAAAATCAAAGAATGTGACTAACCCCACACCTATAATTACTAGCAAATAACAAAATTCAGCAAACACTGACTAACTTCCAGTTCAGTTAATATTCCTTCCACACAGTTTAAATCACTTTAAATACTGTATTTTTTTGAAAAAAAGAGCAGATAAAGGTACTTAAATTCTCTTATACGTCCAGTTGAATACAGCAAGTTCTTAGCCGGCCAAAGCTGAGGTTTTTAAGCAGAAAATATTTCACACTGTACCACTTAAATAGGCAAGGACAGGAAATCAAAGAATGTGACTACCCTCACATCTGTAATTACTAGCAAATAACAAAATTCAGCAAACACTGACTAACTTCCAGTTCAGTTAATATTCCTTCCACACAGTTAAAATTAATTTAAATACTGTATTTTTTTGAAAAAAAAAGAGCAGATAAAGGTACTTAAATTCTCTTTAACATCCAGTTGAATACAACAAGTTCTTAGCCGGCCAAAGCTGAGGTTTTTAAGCATTAAATATTTCACACTGTACCACTTAAATAGGCAAGGACAGGAAATCAAAGAATGTGACTTCCCCCACACCTGTAATTACTAGCAAATAACAAAATTCAGCAAACACTGACTAACTTCCAGTTCACTTAGTATTCCTGCCACAAACAGTTAAAATCAATTTAAATACTTTATTTATTTGAAATAAAAGTGCAGATAAAGGTACTTAAATTCTCTTATACGTTCAGTTGAATACAGCAAGTTCTTAGCCATCCAAAGCTGAGGTTTTTAAGCAGAAAATATTTCACACTGTACCACTTAGATAGGCAAGGACAGGAAATCAAAGAATGTGACTACCCCCCACACCTGTAATTACTAGCAAATAACAAAATTCAGCAAACACTGACTAACTTCCAGTTCAGTTAATATTCCTTCCACACAGTTAAAATCAATTTAAATACTGTATTTTTTGGGGAAAAAAAGAGCAGATAAAGGTACTTAAATTCTCTTATACGTCCAGTTGAATACAGCAAGTTCTTAGCCAGCCAAAGCTGAGGTTTTTAAGCAATAATAATTAAGCAATAATAATATCTGTAGTAGAATGCATACTGGCCATCAAAAGATACCATGAGATGTTAACAATGTGTACAACAGGGTATGTCGCACATCCCACGTGTCCACTATGCATGTACATGCAGACAGTGTGCACACACCATGTTTACAGATGTACACCTTCTAATTTGTAATGCACACATCACACACATACTGTCCACTCACTAACACATGCTGGCCACACTGTACACTTCAGCCAAGTGGCACATGGGTGGACAATAGATACTCAGACCCAACACTGGTGTAAACAATGCTACAATGACTATCAGAGCTGTGATGCATAATGCCTGCTCAGATATACCTACAAGGATATCAGTACACTTTCCTGTTGGCAACTTGCTACTATTGCTACACTGCTATAATGTCACCCTGTGCATCAGAACCATGTTAGCCTATTTCTGCATCAATGTTAGAGATGACAGGAGGTGGCACAGGTGTCATCATATGCACAGGGTGTGTTGGTTTGCCAGAGCCTGACACTGACCCATCCAATCGACATGTCTGTGTGTGTGTGTGTGTGTGTGTGTGTGTGTGTGTGTGTGTGTGTGTGAGGGACAACAGTACAGCATGGGCCAATTGATGTAATGTGTGTGTGCATGTGTTGTGTGAGCCCTAGTTGTTTGGTTAATGTGTGTGTGTCTGCATGCACACAACTCCACCATGTGGCTGCCATATACGGGCGATTGTGGGACAGCCACAGACTGTACCTGCTAGGCCATACAAATCACTGTTTCTGGCCATGGACACAGTACCTGTGCCTGGCAGGCGTGCTACAGGCAGTATCGGGTACCAACCCTGACTGGGTGCTATCATCAGAGGCAGAGGTATGATGACTGGACCCATGTCCCTACTGGGACTGGCCAGTGCCACGTGCATGTGGTCTAGTAGGACGGTCAATGGACAGGCCATCCCCAGCATTGCTGTGGCTGGTACTGCCACTATGGGAGCAGCTGTGATCCGTGGTCCGTCCATGACAACTGCCAGCTGATGCTGTTGGTGGCATGCATCTGCGTCGGCTTCCCATCTGTCCTGCATGGTCCTGGCTCATGGCTAACACATTATGGAGGACATCTAATGTCTCCCTCCAATGGCTATCAATGACCTCGGCGTAATTCCAGATGGCACCGGCAAGGTCACGGATGCTGTCATTCATAGCAGTGTAGTGGGCCCTTTGCGCCCTTAGTCCCTGTTGGGTGTACTGTTCCATACGTGCCTGTGCCTGCATTACAGCCTGGAACATACTGGAGGTTGTAATACCTCTGGGGGCATGTCTGCCAGGGGCAATATGACCAGTGGTGCTCCCACGAGAACCCCCAGACATTCGCCTATGTGGTACCATTCCAGTAATCCGGCTATGGCTGCTGTGAGGGGATGCATGTGCCATAGGTACCACACTCTCCTGGTCAATGCTGACTGTATGCTGTCCCTCAGCTAAGGCCATTGGTGATCAGGGATGTATTGGCAGTATGAGTGTGCGCACAGATGGGGTTGAATGCTGTGTACTGTCGATTGGTGGACCAACGACAGACCCTGACAAACCTTCCTGTGCCACAATACAGTCTCATCATCTCCACTATTAGTGGCAGTGACATCAGGTTCCCTGCTGCATTCAGAAACCCCTAACTCAGCACCTGTGGAAGGAAGACAGGAAACACACTTCACAATCTGTACATGATGTTAGCACACATGCACACATGCACACATGAACACATGAACCCATGCACACATGCACACATGCACACGTGAACACATGCCCACATGCACACATGCACACATGAACACAAATACTCTGCTCACCACAGCACATACACACAAACACACCAGCAATCCAACACATACACAATAGAGGATGAAGGTGGGTGACAGTATCACAAGGCAAACAGTCACCTCACATGTGTCAGCATGCAGACTATGTGTTGCTCAAGACCATGAAGTGCAAGTGTAGACTGCCCTATTTAATGATATTATACATGGCTGTGATGCATGTCTGTAGTTGTTCAGTGATTTTCTACACACTGGAACACAATGTGTACATGGACACAACATTGCTGTGCAAGTATTATTTGCTCTGCAATGTCCTGTGCACCATCACTCAACTGTATACATACCATGGCTGCATGTGTTATCTGTGTGACACATAAATTGCCATGTCTGCTTACAGTGTCTGTGCCCATAGCAAACAATAGTGGGCACAGGTGTAGCAAATGCATGCAATGTACAGACATGGGATGAGTGGTGCATGTAGACATGAAGGAATCCCAATGCTCGACATGGCCATTGTACAGTGGTTATGGTGAGTGTGGGACATATTGCAGATATGTCGGTGCCAGCCATGACATGGCATGTTACATGACTGCAACATTAAACACCACACATACCCAATGTAAGTCATGTGACCTATACACCCGATAGCATTCCAGGACATATATGTGACTCTTTGTACAGATGGCGACAGCTGTGCATATTGTGTATACTAACATATGTAAGCACACACACAACATGCTATGCATATTGTGTATAAGTGCATATGTTTGCACACACACAACAATGAGGTGCAAAGCAAAGACTGCTATGTGTAGTACCGTGGTCACTGTAACTGGATGGGGTGTACTACCATGTGCCATCATCATCATCATCATGCATCTTGTTGTCACTCACGGCTACTACTGTGTAACAGACCACCACCTAGCATGCTGTACCTGAACTGCAGTGCCGTGGCTACGTTCACTATTACACAGCCACTTTGTACATGGGTGTATGAGGTGTCCAATAGGGAGCATTGCCTAACATGACTGTGTTATGTGTTGAAGAGTGTTGCACAGCCCCATGATAGGCCTCTACCCCTGAGGTACATCATGTGTGTGTGGATGACATGTTGGATACTGAGGTGTGACCTTACAGCGGGTGTGTGGTTACTCCATATGTAGCATGTCTTTGTGTACTGTGTATGATAAACGTGTTATGTTGTGTACAGGTGTTGCAACTATGCCTATCCAATGTGCAGTACGGGGTTGCCACAACTGTGTCTTATGCTCTGTGTATCGCATGTTAGTGAGGCAGCTACTGACATTACTGAGCTGTGCAACGTCTTACAGCAAACATGCACGGCATGCATTATGCGTAGGTGTGTTACGTGTACATGGCCTACACCTCACCTATGACATGCATATTTCATTACCAACATTGCAGTTATAACACACTCACCAGCATGGATCGGATGCCCTGCTGTCACACCAGAGGGACCTACAAGAATATGAGAGAGTTCGTCAGTGGCCACAACTGTGGCATTGCTACAGTGGGTATGCTGAACTGCAGTATAACAACAGTCAACAGTCACAGGTGTAGAGATATTATTCGAAATATCAGTATTGCACAACACTAGGCAGCAGAACTGCTAAACACACAGTACACATCTCACGTAGACATAATCTAACAATACAGTTAGCTGTCATCTACAGATAGGGCATGTTACCTGCTTGCTCCAGGTGGACGTGCTGGGTGGCTCCGGCCTCCATGACAACACATGTCAGAGGTTGATGTTGCTGTTGTCCAGAAGCCACCACGCTTAGGAGCAGCTCCTCCACTCTGGCGAGGGGGGATGAATGGCCACCCCACCACCTGTGGCAAGCTGTTGTCTTTGGATATCAGACGCACACCACCGGACATGTCTAATTAAATCACTGCAGTGACAGCGTACCTGCTCATATGTCCGGTTATGCATGCCTACATCATTTACCCGACGAACAAGTTCCTGCCACAGTGCAGTCCGCTCCTGCTGGTGCTGGCTGCTTCTGGAGAACAGCATTGTGTACTGCTGCAATAGGCTTTGTAGTATCACCTCTTCCTCATCCGCTGTGTACGATGGATTGCGTTGGTGGGCCTTCTGGCTGAAAAAGATATGAACAATATGTGTGAGCGAGTCCTATGGCACACTTAACATCTTTAACCACAGATATCACTTTACTGACATATATACCATCCTATTGTCTGTCAGAGGTTACACACGTTCAATACCACTTATTGGTTCTCAGGCCACAACTAACTAACAGTGCCTGCACACTCTATATATCACACCACTATACAACAGTACCCGACACACTGTTTGTGACACATTGCACAACCTCAAGACAGGGGTGTATATCACACCAATGCACGAACAGAGATGTCATCCATTGCAATGGATGTAAAGTACAGGTACAGTAGTACCAGTCAACCACCCTAGTCATTGATGCCATAGCCCTGCCTAACAGATGTGTACAGTTGTTACTATAGGTGGCATACTGCTGTAACAGAGTATATATGTTGCTGGATACACACGTATACCCTGTAACACACATATGATTGCAGCCATTGTGCAGGCATGGTTACACACACATCAGACAAACATACAACAAACCACTGTATGCCAACACAGATGAGCATTACCTGTGTACCATACCGTACTGTGTGCCACTACTTACATACCCTTATGCCTGAGTTTTGTGTTCTGTGCAGACTACAGGAAACACACATGACAGTGTTTCCAAGCAATGTGAACACACACCATACTGTGCTGTTTAGGCCTACAGCTTCTGGTAGTACTACAGTTCATATGGGAGTTGGATTCACCAGCAGTACCACTCACTAAGCATACATGTATTGCTTTAGCCTACAATGAGACATCACATTCATCAACAAGGAACTATGTCACATCATATGCCATACCACTATGTCTGCCTAACAGTACATTACATATTATTTGCTGTCCTCACAGCTAGGATAGACACTACCATGTCAGATAAAAATTCACACTAAGCTATCACACCTTTACAGACCTTGCACACATTCAGCATTACACTTATTCAACCTCACATAGCAGGTATTGCATTGAGTACATGTGTGAGTGCATAGTGTCATAGGTAGGTAATATGCTGTTGGCCCTAGGGCCTACAGCAGCGTAGCCATATGCTACCCTGGCCTTTGACACACATATACTTTGATTTCACTTGCCCCTGCCAACCAGAACCATAGAGGTGTTTCCTGGGGTGTATTACCAATCTCCCACACAATCATCAGGGGTATTTATGACAACTGCTAATGAGGAGCCTTGTTTGCTATTGCTAGGTGGTCTATTCTGGTGTATGGTATATCTCTGAGATGGGAACCTCTCCCTCCAGCATGTGCTGTTTAGTGAGCTACAAGGTTTAGGGCCAGTCTGCATAGGGCATCTGTTTGCAGCCAGTATTACCCTTTGGGAGGTATGTCTGTGGCCTTTTCACCTGGTGTAGTTGTCATGTGAGGTACATACCACACAGGGCATTGTGATGAGTAGAGGGGAACACTGCCCTATATTTCTATAGATGACACATAACACACAGACTGATTATAGGTGTAGTGTGGCACTGTCTTCATCAAAGCGGAGGCTACTGTCCACCTGTGTTCCATGTTCCCTTATCACACCTTCACTGTTGGGTAGATCTCTACTTATGTGGTAGTTAATGGGTACAGTGTTTTGGAAAGGAGGAATGGCACTGCAGTATCAACACTTGTCTACAGTCCATGCCTTGATCACCACACACCTGTTGCAGTACATATGACCCCATGTCACTCTGTCTCTCCCTCCCTCTCTATATGGCTATATCTATCTATATGTATATATACATACATATATATATATATATATATATATATATATACATATATATATATATATATATATATATATATATATATATATATATATATATGCATATCTATACACATACATGTACACATCCATTGCTGTACACATGGATGTACATATGGGCACATGTACAGTCCACCTTTCATGGTGGGGATATCACTTATGTGACATTTGAGGAATGTACAGTTATGTGATTATATTGCACAGTGTTGTGCAGAATGCATGTGGGTGTCCTCAGCCCATGTAGCATTAGCAGGCCTCACTGGCTATAACACAGCAGATCTGACAAATCAGTCCCACAGCATTTAACCAACACATGACATATATTAGCACTGCATACTGTTTTCTAGGCCACACACTGCGACCTACATAGATATATGCACATATCAACCTTCAATGACAGATATCTGTCCACCCTTCACTAACAGTTGCAGTATGTCCCTTACCCTATGCACATGTGCAGATACAGATAGATACGTACTGCTGCCACACATGGATGATTTGCAGTGTGTAGAGTACTCTTCAGGAACATTTACTACATGCAAACACATACATGTGAGTTACATACCTTACCTTTGTATTCCATGCTCGGTGTATTATTGTTTTGTAGGTTTTTATTTATTTTTTTGGTTGTTTGTTTTGGGTTATCCCCCTCTATTTCGGTTTATGTCTCAGTTTCTCTCTCTGTTGCATCTCAGTCTCTGTCTGTGTCTGTGTCTGTCTCCCTCTCTCTCTCTATCTCCCAGCACCTGCAATGATAGAATTGCATGTGTGGACTGCAGGTACAGCCTGCTTTTCTAGATATCTGCACTTGTGCATGTGACAGCCTCTGCACCAATTGCTGCCCACTATTCAGTAATTGCATGCAGCCTGCTGTGTGGTGATTGCATTACTCACTGTGATTGCAGCCCACTGCTATAAAATGCTAGGTTAGGTAGGTGTAGCCCTTTCAGCTGTCCAAGGTGGGGCCCATGCTTGTTTGCTCTGGACACTGTTGTGTCAGTCAGAAGGTTGGTATATGTCTCTTATCTGAAGTTAGGGTTGTAGCCAGTTATAAGCATGTTGTACTCAAACCTGAATGTTGCTGCTTCCAGTACACACTTCTCAGTGTAGACATGCACTCACCGCTCCAAATGCTAATGCACGATACATGGGAGTACGTACTTTATTTCTGACTTACACAATTAACTGCCATACAAATGTGGTTATTGCACTGTATTCCTGTGGCCAGTATTTATCCTGGTCTGATACTGTGTGGTGTTTGTGAGGTGCTACTGTAACATTATTCCCTGGTAGGATGGCTGTTCTCCTTTCACAGTCGTGTCATGCAATTCCACAACAACTGCTCCACAGAACAGGATTTGTGTTATACCATTCCTAATTTCCATTTACATTCCCTCATTGTAATGCATGATATATTTATTTCAGAACCAAGCTATTTGTGTATCTGCTGTGGCTTAGTGGCAATTCATGCAGTCTATTGTGTCAATGGTCTGGGGTTCGAGACTGACAGAGGTTTTTTCTTTTGCTGCTCAGCAGAACAAGGGCCCTGCAATAGAGTGACTAAGGGACTTTTAAGCAGTTGCAAGCAGGTTTGCATGGGTTTGCGTGACCCTTAGCGATGCTTAGCTAAGCGCACGCATGCGCACACTACTGCTCAAAAGTGCTTACTCCCACTAACCCCAGCGCTAATTTCTTTGAAAGAAAAGAAAATGGGGAGATAGGAAAGTGGTGAAAAAGGGGGCACAAAGGGGGCCAGACAGTAGGTAAACAAGCTCGTGATGTGCATGATGGGTTTAGGGAAGGTCCATAGCTGCCCATTTCATTACCAGCAACAGCTGTGCATATGCAATAAATTTGGAGTGATATTTGAAACCTTCCACCCCTAGGAGAGGGGTGAGGACAACAAAGTATATTGTACTGCCAGTTATAATTATCAGTTTACATGTCCAATGGGCATGTCTGTGAAATGAGCAGCTATGTATGGGGCGTAATTTTTTTGTGGGTACAGATTGCCCATTTTTTTTTTCAGGTGAGAGTGGGAAGTGAGGTAGAGGAAGTAGGCATGTCCGGGGAGGTAGGTTGTGGAGGTAAACAGACAAGAGAGACAAGACGCATACAGGGGCAGTGTATGACACATGGGGTGGGTGAACACAATTGACGGGGTAGGATGTTTGGAAATAACAAGCCCATGAGCCCACAGATGGTAACAGTGGAACTGAGATCCCCACCCATGGGCAGTCACCACTGCACCTTTACAGCCCTGAGGGTGGCTGTGCTGGGGGCTGTGTAGGGCAGGCAGGCTCACCCGTGAGATGCTCCACTCTTGCCTCGAGCTGGCATAGGGGATCAGCGACTGAACGCTGGATCTCCCTACAGACCACAACCCAGACCCTTCGAAGGGTGACAGGTGGCCCTTCTCTGCCATGCTTACACATGGGGGATGAGCCCCATCCCCTGCAGCACTTCCACCCGAAGGTGGCACAGGACCAATGGAGGAGGGGAGCCCGGGCTGGGCACTGGACCTGCTGGTGCCAGGTGCACTCACCAGCTGAGGAGGGACAGGTGGGTCCGCTGAGACCGGCCTTCCCATACGTTCTGTGATTAGGTGTGTTAAATTACAACATAAACAACAGCATTCCAGATTAGTTGTAACAGCATGCAGTAATATTCCCATTAACCCAATACACCAAGGTTCCAACAGTTGAACAGCAAGCATAACACATGCATATATTGAACCACAGTGGATATTCCAACAGCATGCAGGGATGTTTGGTAGCAACAGGCCACCATGACTGCGATGTTTAAACAGGGCACATGCATCAACGTGAATGCAAATATTTATAGAACAATAGGACATATGTCCCAACAAATATTTAAGATTGCACATACCCATTGAGGTGTGGAATTGCATGGTTTATGCACATACAGTAGGGTGTAGAAAAAAACCTTGGTTAACTATCGCCCCATAAGCCTGACTAGCTTGGTCTGCAAAGCTATGGAAAGGATCATCATGGACCTCATAAATAAAGATATTGGGGACCTACAGACACTGGATCCTACCCAGTTTGGCTTTGTTAAGGGCAGATCCTGCCTCTTAAACCTGGTCGATTTCTTTGAAACAGTCACCAAGGCCGTTGACAAGGGGAAGGTGGTCCACACAGCCTACCTGGACCTTGCAAAAGCCTTCGATACAATACCCCACTTGGGCATTATAGATAAGCTCACCAGCTTAAATATAAACCCATATGTCACTAGATGGATTGCAAACTGGCTCAAGGACAGAACCCACATGGTTAGAATTGCTGGAGCCATGTCAGACTCCAAACCAGTTACAAGTGGCATCCCACAAGGCTCAGTCCTGGGACCTCTCTTGTTCGGTATATATTTGTCGGCGGTACAGGCCAACACGGAAGGACTGTGGCTGACCAAGTTCGCAGATGACTGCAAACTGGGCGCCATAATCAACTCTCCAGCCGACACAAGCATCCTCCAAAAGGGCCTCATAGAAACAGACAACTGGTGCCAGAGCCATGGCCTCAAGATAAACACCAAAAAGTGTATAGTCATCCCCTTTGGCAAAAACAAAGTGCACACAAATTACCACATAGGTGGTAATCCATTAAGTACAGAAGAAGTCATTAGGGACCTGGGGACCCAAGTTGATAGCAATCTCTCATTTGACAACCACGTGGCCAAAGTGGTTAGAAAAACATTTTATATAGCCCACCTAATCATGAAGGGATTCACATCTAGATCAGGGGAGGTCATCGTACCTCTTTACTCATCCCTCATCAGGCCCATAATTGAGTACAATGCCCCTTTTGGGATGTATCTTACCAGACACATGCAGCAACTGGAAAGACCCCAAAAGTATCTCACCAAAAGGATCAAAGGGCTCAAACAGATGCCATATGCTGCCCGGTTAAAGAAACTCCAGCTCTACTCAGTGGCATACCGCCTGTTCAGAAGCGATCTGTGCCTGACGTATAAAGCCATGTCCAACCCGGAATTAATGGACATGCTGCACCTCAGAAAATCCAAATCTCATCGAGCTACGCGCTCGAGAGACTTGAACCTCAGTGCTGAAATAAATAGGACACGCTGGAATGACAGATTCATAACCCAGAGGCTCCCTTCACTCTGGAATAAAATCCCAGTCCAGGTTAGGCAGAGTCCCACATTGACTCTCTTCAAGAGGAATCTTGATGCGTGGATGGGAGATCATAGGTTTACCCCGGCTATCACTTCTGTGTCACTGTTAGACAGAGGTACAGTATACTAACCTCAAAAAAAGGCATAGCAAAATTAATTTAAAATGGGTGGCGAAAGCCAAACACACTCTGGCTAGGCTTATAAATGCCCTAGGGCAGATAGCCAATATGAACCTATGAACCTATGAACCTAACATCTTATAATTACCTTTTAGTCTACACTACATTCCTAGTGGCTGCAGGTGTATATCCCCTACATGTATTATTACACTTGCCACCATACTTTAGGTTGTGTAATGGGTTTGGCTAGTTCAATATATGCCTGACCTATATCTGACATACTAACTGTCCAGGATGCAGATGTTACTGCTACATATTTCTTGATAGCATTTCTGTTTCTTTATCTACATTATCTGGGATGTTTTCACATGACATTTTCACTTTGATTTGTACAGAACCCTGCATTTCTTGACACACACTCACATTTCTGGGGGTAAAATAACATGCTACACATGTGCCAGATTTACTTATGCATGCCAGCCAGTTACTGACTGTTGCGGACTGTATATATGCTTCACAGCTACTAGCACTTCCATCACTCACTTTATATGGGACTGCACAACTCTGGGTTGCCAGCACTTTTTCAAACAGTACTATTTGCATAATGCAAGGGAACAACAATATATCAAACTCTGTGACACAGACACACTCCGGGTTTTAGACCTTTATTAATGGCATTACACACTTTTCCACAAGCTCACTCTTTTATTTGTTTTAACGGTGCATATGGCATACATGTTCAAGACATATTATACCTTTATTAATAGGTTAGAACACTCTTTTTTCAGGCTCACTCACTTATTTATATGACAGTGCCTGCAGAGATAGTATTCCAGATATATGTTACCTTTCTTAATTGGTTACTACACGCCTTTTCCGCCTCTCTGATGTTTTTATCTGACAGTACATGCAGGCAAGTTTATGGCTGTATTATTGGACTACAACACTTTCTTTCATGCTCTCTCCCATATTTTATATAACAATACATGCAGAATAATCACTAACCTGCCTGGTGGTGCAGCCTTAGCAGCCTATCAGCATAGGCTTGCTGATTCGCAGCACGGTCACCTGCAGCTGTAAAGTAAATGAAGGGATATTGAGACATACCTATCCATTATACATACTCAATTATTTATTCTTACATACTGCATTCCATGGCTACATACTCACTTGTGGGGCATTCTGCATCCCATGGGCCTCCTGTATCCATTGGTTCAGGTGGTCCTGCTTCCATCTCTTCAGGTCTGCATGGTGGTGATGGACCTGCTCACCAGTCTGAGGAATGCCTGTGGCACTGGTGAGGTCATGAGCTAATCGGTTCCAAGCCTCTGCCTTGTACTCTGTCCCTTGGAACTGGACCTGCAGGAGTCTTGACTCATGACGGTGGACAAGGAGCCAAACCATGTATTTTGACTCCTCGATGCCCCAACGTTGCGCTCGGAAGCATGTCTCCTCTCTGACACCAGCCATTCTAACTGCTGATGTGAGCTACAATCAGTTATGGTGTGTATTCATGCCTATGGGGCTTAAATATGCTGCATTTCCAGCCCTTTTTTGTGATTGGCCATTTTTTTAAATTCTCGGCTGACTGGAGACCTGCTTAGTAATGGTTAAACTACCATTAGTAAGTATATGTATGTTAACAGTGGCTGTTTCCCTTGAGTTGTCATGGCTTAGTGGTTCTGTACTTTGCTTGTGCTGCACAGAGTCCTGGGTTTGAACCTTTTCATTCATTTTATTTTCATACTGTCCAGACAGGCTAGGGGGTGTGGCTGCATTTAAGCAACTTTGCTCTACATTGCTCCTTGGTCCCCGATGGTGCACTGGTTGGTGCAGCGCGCACGTCTGAGCAAACACATTGCACTGGTTAAAGCGCTATTCCACTATGGGCACCTCTATTGTGCTGGGTTAACCGTTATGAAACTATTGGCACCTCAATTGCACTGGGTTAACTGTTATTAAACTATGGGCAACTCTATTGCGCTGGGTGAAGCGCTGCTGAACTGCAGACAATTATATATCAGGATCATTTAAAATATTTATTTTGTTCACTGATACAGTGGCCATTTCACTGCGTTTTACTAATATTTACACATATTTGTCTGGTATTATTTCATATACTGATTTAAAATTAAATACAAAGGGGAGTGGTGGGACTTAAACCGTGAATGCCTCTTCTTTGTGCAAACGCTCTACCATTACACTATTGCTATTTGGGGTGATTTGCATAAACATTCTTTCTTATGCTCTTCCATGTCAGAATTGCTAACTCTAGCTAAGCAATGGGCACACCTGCGCACACACGCGCAAATATGGGCAGCTATTTTGGTGATTTAAAAAAATAAATTTAATGTTTTGCTTTTTATACCTGTGATGGGGGTTTACAATATCAGGGAGTGTGGTGTTAGGTGCAGGGACATTTGAGCGGACTCGCTCTTGTGTATTTGCTTTTACTTTTCAAATACTTGCAGGGGCGTGGACATTTAGACTGCTTGGCAGTCGGACACGCCCCCTGTTTTCTTACACGGTCCATGTACGACTTACAGTTGGGTTAGTGTGCCCTCATGCATATTCATGGCACGCTGATGTCATACCGTTCAACTGCAGCCTCCGAGTAAGACTTATTAAGTCTTACAATGAGGATTCATGAATCCGAGGGTCTGCCTAGCATAAATATGTAATCTAGCCTTTATGTTTCTGTTTCTCTTAACTTCTGAAATGTGTTGAGGATAACCTTTTTCAACAAACCTACTGTGAAAAAATATTTATTTGTGTTTCATAAAAACAGTGTATTCAGTAAGTCTACTGATACAGATTACTTGATATTTTATAATATTTCTTCAACCAATGCAGATGAATACTAGTAAAATTCAAATAATTGTTACTAAGCACTTTTTAATATATTTAGTATGTCTAGTAGTTTAGTAGTTAGGCAGCATAGAATGGTGGTCTGTAGGATGACATTGGTGATCAAGAAGAGGAGGACAAGTGTGACAGCAGTGCCAAGGATCAAATGGTGGAAATTGAAAAAGGGTGATTGTGAGGTGGAGTTCATGGAAGAGTTAAAACACGTACTGGGGGGACAGTGAAGAGTTACCGAATGGCTGGGTAACTACACCAGAGATGGTAAAGGAGACAGCTAGAAAGGTGCTTGGTGTGACATCTGGACAGAGGAAGGAGGACAAGGAGACCTGGTGGTAGAATGAGGAAGTACAGGAGAGTATACAGAGGAAGAGGCTGGCGAAGAAGTGGGATTGTCAGAGAGATGAAGAAAGTGGACAGGAATATAAGGAAATGAGCAGCATGGCAAAGAGAGAGGTGGCAAAGGCTAAGGATAGGGCATATGGAGAGTTGTATGAAAGGATGGACAATAAAGAGGAAGAAAAGGACCTGTACCAATTGGCTAGACAAAGGGACCGAGCTGAGGCTAAGGATAGGTCATATGGAAAGTTGTATGAAAGGTTGGACAATAAAGAGGGAGAAAAGGACCTGTACCAATTGGCTAGATAGAGGGAATAAGCTGGGAAAGATGTGCAGCAGGTAAAGGTGATAAAGGATAGTGAGGGAAACATACTCAGAAGCGAGGAGAGTGTGTTAAGCAGATGGAAAGAGTACTTTGAGGGGCTGAGGAATGAAGAGAATGAGAGAAAGAAAAGGTTGGATGATGTGGGAATAGTGAATCGGGAAGTGAAACAGATTAGCAAGGAGGAAGTAAGGACAGCTATGAAGAAGATGAAGAATGGAAAGGCTGTTGGTCCAGGTGACACGGACAGGTGGTAGGGTGGCCTAATGGTTAAGGTGCTTGCCTTACAAACACAAGGTGCAGGGTTTGAGTCTCACAAGGGATAACTGGCTAGGCTTAAAATGACTTGCAAGAGCAGTTAGCCTAGTACTAACCTATGAACCATAAACATACCAATGGAGGTGCTTAAAAGAAATGGCACTGGAGTTTTTAATCAGATTGTTTAGTGAAATCTTGGAAAGTCAGAGGATGCCTGAGTAGTGGAAAAAAGTATTTTGGTACCTATTTTTAAGAATAAGGGTGATGTGCAGAGCTGTAGTAACTACAGAGGGATAAAACTGATCAGTCACAGCTTGAAGTTATGGGAAAGAGTAGTGGAAGCTAGGTTAAGAAGGGAGGTGATGATTAGTGATCAGCAGTAGGTTTCATGCAGGGAAAGAGCACTACAGATGCAATGTTTGCTCTGCGACTGTTGATGGAGAAATACAGACAAGGTCAGAAGGAGTTGCATTGTGTCTTTGTGGACTTGGAGAAAGCATATGATAGGGTGCCTAGAGAGGAGTTGTGGTATTGTATGAGGAAGTCAGGAGTGGCAGAGAAGTATGTAAGTGTGGTACAGGATATGTACGAGGGTAGTGTGATAGTGGTGAAGTCTGCAGTGGGAGTGACAGATGCATTTAAGGTGGTGGTGCGATTGCATCAAGGATCCGCTCTAAGGTGGAGATATGCTCTAGAGTGGAGAGGAATGAAGGTCAGCAGGACTAAGACAGAATATATGTGTGTGAATGAGAGGGAGCTCAGTGGAATGGTGAGGATGCAGGGAGTAGAGTTGACGAAGGTGGATGAGTTTAAGTACTTGGGATAAACAGTTCAAATTAATGGTGAGTGTGGAAGAGAGGTGAAGAAGAGAGTACAGGCAGGGTGGAATGTGTGAAGGAGAGTGCCAGGAGTAATTTGTGACAGACGGGTACCAGTAAGAGTGAAAGGGAAGGTCTACAAGAGGGTAGTGAGACCAGCTATGTTGAACAGGTTGGAGATGGTGGCACTGACAAAAAGGCAGGAGTCAGAGCTGGAAGTGGCAGAGTTAAAGATGTTAAGATTTGCACTGGGTGTGACACGGATGGACAGGATTAGGAATCTGTATATTAGAGGGTCAGCTCAGGTTGGACGGTTTGGAGACAAAGTCAAAGAGGCGAGATTGCATTTGTTTGGACATGTGCTGAGGAGGGAATCTGGGTATATTGGGAAAAGGATGCTAAGAGTGGAGCTGCCAGGTAAGAGGAAAAGAGGAAGGCCTAAGATGAGGTTTATGGATGTGGTGAGAGGACATGCAGGTGGTTGGTGTGACAGAGCAAGATGCAGAGGACAGGAAGAAATGGAAACAGGTGATCCACTTTCCCAACACCTAACGGGAACAGCCGAAAGAGAAGAAGAAGTATGTAAATAGTTCTACGTTTTAAAAACATTAAGATAAAGCACACTAACTTTATTTATTTATTTGCATTTTGTTTATCAGGAAAGTCCACTGGGGCATAGAGAACCCATTTTCAGTGGAGGCCTGGTGAGAAAAGCTCCATAGTACACAAATTTAACAGTTTGAATTACAAACAAATACGTACAAAATACCGAAAACATAAGAGAAATGTAGAGTAGTATAATCTGAACAATCAGTATACAGATTTACATTGTGTAATTTCTCTATAATGTCCTTCTACAGTAGTGTTTTCTCACCACATAAAATAAGGTTGATAAGAAAGAGAGTACCATACATATTCTAGGGAGGCTTGGTGCAGGTACACTTCCAGCTTGAGGAGAGGTGGTTGTGAAGGGAAGTTTTGAAAGAGGTAGGATTTTGAGCTTTTCTAATTGATAGAGGCAGAGCATTTGAGTTTTTAGCTGTTGAGCATGAGTAAAGAAGCTGCCCGTGTCAGAGGTTAGATTTGTGAACCTGCAAGAGTTTCTGATCCCCTGATCTAAGGGGCCTGTTTGGGTGTTGCTAGCTAAATATAGGACTCAGGGTAGGACAGTCTATGGATTTAAAGACCATTTTGTGAGCTGTGGTTAGTTGCAAATAGAAGAGATAGTTTAGTCATTCCAGCCATTTCAGTGACTTACAAGCAGTGCAGTGATGGGTGGAGTATTTAGAATTAGTTGCGAATTTGGCAGTTTTATTGTAACATGTTTCATGTTTGGATTTTGAAAAACTTTGGCTGTTGGTAAGTAGAGGGCACCGTAGAGGATAAAAGGTAATAGGTAAGTTGTGGCTAGGGTTATTTTTTGTGGCTGGGCTTAGGAAGTGATTATGTCTATAGAGGATTCTAAGTTTAAGATGTGTTTTGTGAATGTTGTGTTGTATATGCAAGCTGAATTTCATGTGTTTGTTGATAATGACACCAAGGAGCTTTCTGTGGTTGACAACTTTGATTATAGACTTACTGTGTGAATAAATGGTGAATTCAGTTTTATATAACAGGGTTGTTTTCTAGGGGAGAATAGTATAATTTTGGTTTTGTTTGGGTTCAGGGCTAGGAGGTTGTTGTGAATCCAGGATTCAGTGGAGGAGAAGGTCTTTTGAGTTAGGTGAAGTTGATCACAGATGGAGTTGGCAGAGCAGACAATAGTATAGTTGTCTGTGCATTAAATAACAGATCCTTTAGACAGAGATGAGTGGAAATTGTTTATGAATATGGTAAATAGGAGTGGTCCAGGTATAGAGCCTTGAGGAACTCCAGTAGGGGTGTTGAGAAAAGGAGAGGTGGACTTTTGCCATATGACAGCCAGTTGTCTTTCAGTTAAGTAACTAGAGGACCAGTTTAGTGTGGGGAGGGAAAGACTGATATGATATGATACATAAAGGCTGAGAAACAATGCTGAATGTTTTGGAAAGGTCAAGGAAGGGGAGGGAGAAAATTTTGCCAGCATCATGGGCTCTATTGACTGTATCAATGAAGGAGATAAGGGCAGTTGTAGTACTATGGCCAGGTCTGAAGCCATGCTAAAGGTGAAAGCATTTGGTTGTCATGTCATATCTACATGAAAAGTACAAAAATATGTGTGATTGGTATACAAAGTAAGTTAATTTAAAGTCACTCAATTATTTTCCACAAAAAAATCAGCTATTTCCATTTTGCCTCTTTCTAGTTCTTTTTTTACTGGTGACATGTAAGCGATTGGCTGTATATATGTGATCATATAGTCAGCATATGAAATGATAGAGCAGTGTTATGTCTGTGGGAAGTGAACTTTTAGGCGCACCTTTATATAGGATAGGAAAAATGGATGTGGAAGAGCCTATTTTAACATTAAAATTTCTGTTTGAGATATAATTAATAAATAATAGCGTGGTTATTCCAGGAGCAAATGGGATGGCAAATAGAAGGCTAAGATCTAAAGGGTTTGGTAAGTGGTCAGATTCCATGAAGTTCATGGAATTTAGGGGAATGTGCTAAATTCCACTGAAGAATTGTGGCTAACCAAGTAATACGCAAATATATCACAGTCTACAGAAAATACCTCAGTGCAAAGCAGACATAACCACTGATGTCAGCACAACCACAAGTAGTCATGTCAAAGTTGAATTCCAGAAAAACTCATTCAAAAAGTAAAACGTATAGGTCCATTACCAGTGCAAATGCACAGAAGGTAAGCAAGCCCAAATGAATGTTCAGGAATAGGTGGAAATTACTAAATGAAGATAAATGCGAATCAGCTGTTATGTCCAAATATATATATATATATATGTATGGGTCTACTACGGTTGATTGAAAACTCACTTGACTGAAAATGAAATTACTAGGATCACTTCACTGAAAACTCATTTCTTTGAAACTCATTTCATTGAAAGTGATAAATGGCCTTTTTCCCCACTGTATTGTGACCCTAGAGTTAGTATATAAAGTAATGGGGGGTGTGGTAGGCACAGCCCCCCACATTGGGGGTGTGCGGGGCATAGTCCCCCACATATTATACACATTTTAAACTATACACAGTGATACTTACAAGTGCAATAAATAACTGTTTCCAAAAGAGAATATATAACCAAGATATGTGAGGGATGTGCCCCCCACCCCTCCTTACTTTATATACTAACTCCAGGGTTGCACTACAGTGGGGAAAAGGCCATTTATGACTTTTAATGAAATGAGTTTCAGTCAAGTGAGTTTTCAGTGAAGTGAGCTTTCAGTGAAGTGGTCCTAGTAATTTCATTTTCAATCAAGTGAGTTTTCAATCAACCATCGTAGACCCATATATATATATATATATATATATATATATATATATATATATATATATATATATATATATATATATATATATATATATATATATATATATCAGTAAATCTTAAGTATATCATGCTACTCTGGCATGCAATATTGTTATGGGGCTCCATTTCATAAGACTTGATCCAATGAAAGTTAATATTGATAATAGACATAGGGGAACACAGCCACTGGTGTGTCACATAGGCCTTTCTACAATATGATTCACAGACTGTTTCTTTAATAGCACCCCTATTCATTACTGCATGTGTGCCTCTCACAAGTATGTTGAGGTGTCAATATGACATTTACATTTTGATTGTATCTTATCATTATGTTCAACTAATTTGTCATGTTCGCATCCCATGAATAAAATGTTTGTTTAAATCATACTGTAAGAATAACAATTACTAGTACACTTTATATATATATATATATATATATATATATATATATACGCAAATGAGATGAGCAATGCAACATGGTTAATGGATGACATCAAATCATATAATCAGAGTGCTGTTTGAAATCATTTGAACAACTACACAATACTAAACATAGTCACAGCATGTAATAGCTAGAAATGATTGTAACATAACTCTACCTCAACAAATGATGACCTTGAATAGACTACACAACACCTCAGACATGCAATAAAACAATCCAGCAAGACAGAGGGACTCCAAAACAGCCAGTTTCACTAAAAAACTTTTAATGTCGACACCACAAGCACTTTCACAGACTAAGCTGCTTCTTCAGGTAATGTCTATCAAACTAAAAAACTTAGTTTAAATACCATATACTACCTCAGTTGATTAATCATGTGACACCAAGGCACTCAAATTATTTAAACAAGCAGTCTTATAAAAGCAAAGTACAAAAATCATACTTTTATGAAAATGCATATATAACAAATATATATATATATATATATATGTATAAATATATATATATATATATATATATATATATATATATATATATATACACACACACACACATATATATATATATATATATACATATATATATATATATATATATATATATATATATATGTATACATATATATATATATATATATATATATATATAAAATATAAAATATACAATACAAAGGCAAAAAAACATTCAACATCATAGGTTCCTAGATTTCAGCTTAGGTTTTATAGGGAGCACATCATTGAGTCCATGCCCACTATCACCTATCAGTCTAATGATCCACTTAGACTCAAGCTGCTGAGTATTATTCCTGATGTCACCTCCTCTTAATGTCTCGTGCACCCTCGATATAACCAAAAACTTAAAAGTATGCTCAGTACCACTGGAAATTACATGTTTTGCAAGGGCATTAGTTTTATTCCCTTTGCTAACAGTGGCGGCTGGTGAATTCAAATCAAAGGTTGCTGCAGGAGACAGCTATATGGGTGGGGGTTAATATGAAGGGGTGTGGCCTACTGGAAAGGGGTGGGGCTATGCTCAAAACCAGAAAAACTGGGACATTAAATATGCTGCTCTGGGTGCCAAATCGTCATTATGAGAGTCCAATCAAGACAAAATGAAGTGGAAAAGAAAAAAATATTTCAATGCATTGGCTACATGACAGCTTACTTAATATCTAGATGGAAACAAAAAGGCTGTGAAGCATGAAAAAATAAATTACTTTTTAAATACATTACTGGCTGGAATGCCACTTATAATCAAGTATAAAAAAACAAGCAGCACTCAACTCAAACCACTCCACTTCTCCTTGCACTGCAGTTCTAATTATAATTTATATTCAGCTTTATAAAAGTAACATGCAGCCAACAACATGCATTTTCTGAATAATAAGCATAAATCAACAGTATAAAAATATGACAGAAAACCAGAACATTCTTCAAAATCAAGGACAGATGAAAAGCCGTGACTGTACTTGTCTCTACCTTGGATGGGAGCATACTCTGTCTGCACACTTACACTGCATAACTGCTCTTTGCCTTGCTTGGACACATCCAAAGTCACTACATGGGGGAGTGGGGTACAACAAGTATGTCACAGCTTGAAACGTTTCTGGCTGACGGGGATGGCCCTGACACATTTGTCATACTCTCAACCTCAGAACAAGTAATCTGGACAAAGCCATAAATAAAAGTGGGACAAAGGCCCAAAAATAAGGACAATTTTTTAAATATTGCTCTTACAAACTTAGAAAGTTAATAGAGTAGTAGGTTTTGCATTAGTATGACTTTTCTGAAGGGTATGGAATCTGAAACTTAAATGTCTGTCATTATTTTCTAACTTCAGTCTTTAATGATTTGCCACTAATTTGCCAGAAAACCACACTTGTATGAAAAACAGACCAAAAAATGTGAGCAAAAAATCTGTACAGCTCACTGAGCTCAGGCATATTATATAATATGTTATGTAAGCATAAGCAAGCCAACTGTCCCTCCAAGATGTATCAGTAGGCACTGAAACCCAGACTTTAGCAGATGCTCTGTGATGTTTCTGTTTTAAGCATGTGCCTCATGGCATCCTTCACTGTGTGTGTGTGTATTTCTGATGCACCTGCATCTCCCAGTAAATGACCCTGTGGTATATACCCCCTAGCAAACATCTAATACATTTGGGAGGTGTGCCAGAATATGTGACTCGTGGTAACTGCCAGGGTTGCCAGCACACACATTCAAGATGATCCCCTTGATATTACACATGACTTGGCAGTTAATAGAGTGGAAGCCCTTTCTATTTATGTAGACCCTTCCCTTTTCCCCAGGTCACAGGTGGTGCCTTAATTTCTATATGTGAGCAATCTATGGCACCCAGGACATCAGGGTAATGTGCTACAGAGAAGAACTCTTGCATACGTCTGTCTCTATCCGCAGGAGTACAGGGAAAATGTATGTGGTCTCTGCCTCTTGCATGTTGGAGCATAGCATTCAAGAATTAATGGAGGATGCTGGATGCTGATGCCTGTGGCACCCCCAGCATGTCCCCTGTTGGTCTATGAAAGGTACCTGTACTAAGATTTTTAAGTACTGCACATATCTTTGTCCCCACTGGGATGGGTTCTCTTCAGTTTGCCCTGGCTCTGAGTTGAGGACAACAGAGGTTTCAGAATTCCTGTAGTGTGCCTCTATCCACCCTGTAGTGTTCTAAAATTTCCACATCATATAGGTTATGATAAGTTATATTGGGGTCTGAAAACTCTTCTTCTTGGTCTTGGTATATTAGCAGTAGCAGCAGCATAGACTTTAGCTGGCTATTGCACATACACATGAATTAAAAAAATATCAATGTCTGATGACAGCATATGATGAATGACCTTGCTATATTCCTAAAATATTACTACAAAGTCCTGTAAACAGTTAGAAAATGTTCCTAAAATACCAGCATGTAGCAAGAATCATACCAAGGTCCAACAAACATGTTATGGATTCCATCTCATTCTCCTAGTAACAAATGATGTGAGAAGGAAAAACAACCTCATTCAGCTGGAAGATTGTATCACTGTTATCAGTGTGATCTTAGGCTAAGTTTCAGATGATCGATATTCATCCATTAAAGGATGGCATCCCTGCAACATTCTAAGGTAGCAATGTCAGACATGCACTCCTCACAGAAGGAGAGTTATGAACCACAGTAGGTGAAAAGGAGCTCAGGCAAGATTTTTTTAACCATTTTATCACCGGTGAGAGGTCAACGAACACTAGCATTGCATGCAATGATTTCTATTTCACCAGGTGCAGGGCATTCACTGCCCCTTAAGTGCTTTGTCTAGATCTAAAGTGCAGACTGACAGGAATCCAATAGAGATCATGAGTTATAGAATATGAATGCAGCTGTTATTGACTATATCATATTCTCCATAAGTTTACTCAAATATAGCAGGTTACAACTAAGAAATTTTCTAAGTTCATGTATTTCAGGTCAAGCAATTTTTTTTCTTAATAAATAGAGAACTGAGGGTCTGGTTTAACCAAATTGGAAAATCCCTTCTCTCAGTGAAGAAATAACAACTTAATATATCAATTGATTAAGCGCTTCAGTGCAAATATTTCAGTAATCAACAAGGCATTTGTAATGTTTTACATTTTAAATAAAACCAGTGATTTAATCAAAATATATGCATTCTTTCTTCTGCTGAAAGTAAGGTGTCAGAAGAATTGCAATGTTTGTATCCAGTACTGCATGCCCACAAGATCTAATGCTAGCAAAATGCATTCTTTATTATTTAAAGTACTAGCTTTAATTTCTGCAGACAGTTAAAATTCAAAGCATAAACACTAATATTTTTGACCTAAGACTTTCAACCTGAGTAGTTCCACTTTAATCTTAATATAGTAGTAGCATACCTCAGAGCATTTAATCATAATATTCCTGATTCATTAGTTGATTATACTCAGCTGTACAGGTTAAGCTAATAATTATGATCCCTACCAGAAATGGTAAGAGCAAAAACTAAAAAATAACCATTGACTAAGTTATATCATCCTTAACAACAATGAGGTCATAGTAGGTCAATTAGATATTACAAGTGACTTGCACTCTACCTTTGCAATTCAGTACAGATCAAAACTGTAATCAATGCCAAAAGCTTAAGAAAGGTGGGCCATAGGAATGTTAGCAATCTAATGCAATCGTTTAACTTGAAACTCCTACACTACCTCCCATTAACATAATGTTGCTTACAACTACTTCACCAAGTTTCTACAAGGTATTATGATTACCAGTTAAAGTCTTTGGAGCAGCATGTTTTTGTGTGTGTTATCTATAGCACTGTGTTATGCCTCTCAACTATACAAATTTTCAAGGATTACCATGGCATGAGCTTTGGGTACAGATTTCACTTCAGTTAAGTTCTAAGTAAATACACAGCGTTTAGTATGTTGTAGTGTGCGGACACTAACATGAAAAACTCCATTTCTACTCAACCAATTGTTTAATATAGACAGGCTATCCTCAATTCAACAAGTACAACTTACAAATTCTTATTCTACTTAACTTTTTTTTATCACCTTCCTTCACTAACCTGCTTATTCAGTAATCAGTTCCCCTTTCTTTTCTAGTTGTACTCTTTCCATTTTATAATCCAAATCCAACACCACCAGGTCAAACTGCAAGGTGCTGCAATGCTCAGTCTACTCTGCTGTGTCCGATTAATGAACTCCACCAAACTCCAAAGAAGTACTGCTTCTGTTTCATGGCTCACTCTCTTTTTCCCAGCATGCAAAGTGCAGGAAGAGACCAAGTCGCGAGAACCAATCAGTAGCCATCCAGCTACATACATGACTGCAGACCTGGCAGTCCGATCCCCTTCCTTTACCATGGTTGCAAACTGCATAGACCTCTGGGCATCTGTAGAGTGATGCCTTTTCTTCTTAATCTCGACTAATTTTACTACAGTCCAGATTTACAGAGAAACTACTTTTTTTTTAAAACCGGAACTCTCGCAGTTTGAGTTCCAGGATTTTAACAGCAAGTCAGTCGGACTCGCAGGCTGCAGTTAAGCAGCCAGTAATTTACTAAATATTTTTTAAAATTTTATTCTTTTTTCTTTCTTCATTTCACAGCTGGGGAGGCAGCAGTCCTGCAGTCCAGTGGCATGAGCCACCACTGTTTGCTAATATGATACAGATGTTCCTTTATTCTTTCTCTAAGCATTCTATCCGTCTTGCCTATGCAAAATTTTGAGCACAATAAACAGTGGGCCAAGTAAACAACATGGGAGGTGCTACAAGTAACAAAAACCTTGAACCTATATGTTCTATCCTGGTCAGGGTGTATGAAAGTAGAGCTGCTGTCAATATAAGTGCATACACTGCAAGTGCCACATGCTAAAGTGGCATTACTGCTACAACATAAGGTCCTTTTTAAGGATTTCATGTTCTTAAATACAGACCTGGGAGTAAGGTATATTACTCTGGAAATATCTTTGTCTGTCATAAGGACTTTCCAGTGTTTTCAAATTCATGTACATGGAAACATTACTAGAATAATGAAATGTTACCCTCCGTTTACACTGATTGTTCCTGTTATACATTACTCTGTCTGATGCAGGTTTTGAAAAATAAGGTTTAGCTGTGGTCCCCTTCAAGCTTTTAACCCTCTCTACATTTTTAACTATTTCTTGGTCACTATAACCTCTCATACTTAAACAATGCTGTGTAGTTTCTACCTGCTCTTGAAACTCCTTTTCATGTGCATTTAACCCGAAGGCTCTAAAGACTTGATTCTTAACCACATTACTAAAAATGTGGGTGGGGTGCATATGATGCCTGTACAAAAGATGGTAGACATGGCATGGTTTCTTATGCAGTTTAGTAAAAATGGAGCCATTCCCATCCACTTCAACAGTAACATCAAGAAAATTCATACTGTGTGTTCATGCATTTATAGAAAAATTTAATAACTAGTTGTGATATTTACATATACCTCAGACTCTCTTAACTGCTGTTTAGTACCTACCCACAGAAAAAAACAAATCATCAACAAACCTTCTATAAAAAGGTAGAAATCTGGAGTAAGGTCCCTCAAGGATATGCTCCATTTCCCTTATAGCCATCACAGGGTTGGCATAGCTATTGACACACAAAGTGCCCATAGCTATGCCATGACAATGCCAATAGATGGAATTATTAAATACAAAAACATTATTTTCCAACATTATTCGCAATATAGTACAGACAGAGATTTCCATCTCTCCCAAGTTAGAGAAATTGTGCAAAAACTGTTGAACTTTCAAGACTCCTTCATCATTAGGTATAACAGTGAATAAGGAGGTGATATCCATAGTGACAAAAATTAATTAATGCATAAAAATTTTACCAGTATTAGCATCTAAAAAAGCAAACAAATTGTTCACAAAATGGTCAGTGTCCCTCAAAATAACCAAATTCTTATTTAACAATGGTCCCAAATTTTTCTACAAATAAATGGAGAGGGGCTCTGTCAGCCAATTGTGTCTTGCCACAATAGGGCGCTTAGGGAGATTTTATGCATTTTTATGAACTTTTGGAAGACATTGTATTATAGGCAGTAGTGGGTCTGTAACCATAAAATAATCTAACAAGTTCTTATCTATCATTTTCTCTAGATACAACTTGTTCAATGAATGTGTGATGACTAACTTCATGGACTCAACTCTTTTTTGATTAAACGTTAAATAAAACTTCCTATCTGCTAGCATATTATAGGGAACAGGTGGAGGAGACCCAGGATAGATGGAGATATGCTCTAGAGAGAAGAGGAATGAAGGTCAGCAGGACTAAGACAGAATATATGTGTGTGAATGAGAGGGAGGATAGAGGAATGGTGAGGATGCAAGGAGTAGAGGTGGCAAAGGTGGATGAGTTTAAATACTTTGGATCAATAGTTCAGAGTAATGGTGAGTGTGGAAGAGAGGTGAAGAAGAGAGTACAGGCAGGATGGATTGGGTGGAGAAGAGTGTCAGGAGTGATTTGTGACAAACGAGTACCAGTAAGAATGAAAGGGAAGGTCTACAAGAGGGTAGTGAGACCAGCTATGTTATATGGGTTGGAGACAGTGGCATTGATAAAAAGGCAGGAGTCAGAGCTGGATGTGGCAGAGTTAAAGATGTTACGATTTGCAGTGGACGTGACGAGGGTGGACAGGATTAGGAATAAGTATATTAGATGGTCAGCCCAGGTTGGAAGGTTTGGAGACAAAGCCAGAGAGGTAAGATTACATTGGTTTGGACATGTGCTGAGGAGGGATGCTGAGTATATTGGGAAAAATATGCTAAGGATGAAGCTACCAGGTAACAGGAAAAGAGGAAGGCCTAAGATAAGGTTTATGAATGTGGTGAGAGAGGACATGCAGGTGGTGGGTGTGACAGAGCAAGATGCAGAGGACAGGAAGAAATGGAAGCAGATGATCCACTGTGGCGACCCCTAATGGGAACAGCCGAAAGAAGATGATGATGATCTGCTAACATATTGTTCATAGCTTCATTATACCAAATGGTGTTCATTATAACAATTGGTTCCCCCCTTGTCTGCAGGTTTAATTACAATCCTCTCATTTTCTTCTAACTTTTTCAAAGCATTGTGCTCATTCTTACTTAAATTGTAATGCATTTTACATTTCTTGCATTGATTGTAAATACTATACATTTCATCAACACATAGTTTCTCAAATGCACTAACCAGAGGATTTGACACAGGTACAAAAGTACTTGTTTTTTTTAATGCCTAGCAGCTACTTTTGTGGTAGGTGATGTCAAAGCTTGTGTAAACATATGCTCCAGCCTCTGACTGGTGGGATTATTAGTAATCACAGAAACTGGAGCTGAAAGCTCAGAGGGTGTGTCAGAATCACAGTTAGACTGAGAAAATCCTCCCAAAGTAGAAGTCTGTCTGTTTTGTATTCTTAACCACAGAAAAACATTACCCTTTCTTAAAGTCATCCCTGTCTCTAGTTAGCTTCTTTTGTTTAATTTGCAAAAGTCATCTCTCATATGCAGAAACAGAATCTAAACATTCAATAACATGTTTCCCTAGCACTTCAGCAGAAAATAAGTTTGTCACTTCATCATAAGCTTGCATCAGGGACAGCGATATCCACTCAATCTCCTTGCCTGCCTGCTTAATTAGTAACATTAAGTAAGACAAACTGCAGTTTAGGTTAATTCTTTGCCATTCTAATAACAGTTCATCTGGCTCAGTTTGTGCTAGCATCTTTAAAATGCAAAGGCCCCTAGGGATTACTTCTTTCTTAACACATACCTCCAGATGGAATTTCTCATACTGTTTCTGTTTAAGTTTAAAAAAAGTCTCTCAAGTTTATGTAAATTGTTTTTAAGTAGGACAATGTCTATAGTAGAAGATTCAGTGTCATGTATATGCTTAGATATTCCATTAATAGGTTGATTTTATGCAGCACAGAGTTCAAAAATTTCTCCTTGGCATTTGCCTCTTTCAACATCTTTTCAGGTGTATAGTCCATTTCCACGATATCATCACAGCCTTCATCTATTTAATTAGTGGGTATGGTATATAAAGAAACAGTAATAAGCAGAACAAACAAAAATACCAACCCTTTCTGGTAAAGAAGTTCCAGTAAAGAAAACCAAAAAATTAATCCAGCAAGACAGAGGGACTGCATAATGGCCAGTTTCATTAAAAAACTTTTATTGTCGACACTACACGCACTTTCACAGACTAAGCTGCTTCTTCAGGTAATGTCTATCAAACTAAAAAACTCAGTTTAAATACCATATACTACCTCCCTTGATTAATCATGTGACATAAATGCACACATATTATTTAAACAAACAGTCTCATAAAAGCATATGCATAACACCTAAGTACAAAAATCATAATACTTTCATGAAAATGCATGCAATAATGGTTGGCTTATACTGTATTGCTTAGCAAACCATCACATTGCAGTTATGTAGCAGTGCAAGACAAGAACTCAAGAAGTGCTTATCAATAAAGTTCTGCCAATGGCATTAAGAGTGCTAAAACAGCAGACACCCATACAATAATAGAACAGACAAACTATTCACAACTGTAATTTACTGAAAACCGCTGTCACACACCCAATTCTAGACCTTACTACAGTTCAAACAATACAAGTACCTCCCTGGACTACATGAAAAGAGACATGGAAGAGCTCTTGGATCATGTGGCCCAGGCAGGTATGGTCCTAGCCCTGAGTAGCATCCTGCCTTCACCCAGAATGATACCACAGTATAAGGACAAAATGATTGACTTCAACAATTGGCTAAGCTTCTGGTGTCATTCAAAGGGGATCCAGTATCTGTCTGCCTGGGATGACATGATCAACAGACCACGATGGTTTGCCAGAGATTGTCTGCATCTGTCGCCCCTGGAATTCAGGTTACTGGCTAAGGGTCTTGTGACAAATCCTTTGGTTAGTGCCTATAGTGCCTTTTTTAGGCAAAGTTCAAAGGACAAAACCACCACTGTAACAGGTACAAGCATGCAAAATCTGAAGGTAATGCTACTCAATTTTAGAAGTCTAAATCTCAAAATGAACTCCCTTGAGGCACTCCTTAAAATGGAGAACATTGATATCTGTGCAGTGACTGAGACCTAGTTCAAGACTGTAGAGAGCACCCCTGCATTACCAGGCTATAACTCATACCATACTTTTCGGCAACCTACCCTGGTTATCCACGGGCAACTAACTCTGGGCAATACTGCAATCCAAATTGTAGCTTGCTACAGATGCCCCAACATGCCCCAGGATTCTCACTCCTCTTTTTTTGATATACTGGAAAATATTAAGGTTCAACCAAACACCCTAATAATGCGTGATTTCAACTACCCTACCATTAACTGGAAAACTACTCATGTACCAACTCCTTCGCTCAATGCTTTCTAGAATTCATAAATTCCAATGCCCTAGATCAACATATCCACACCCCCACCAGGGGCGACAATATCCTAGACCTAGTCATTACCAACATGAGTGACCGGTGTTCCACACCAGAAGTCAACTCCTTGTTGGTCAGATCCGACCATAAGCTAATCACTCTAGATATCCACATCCCGCCCCCACCCCCATTAAGGAAACCACAGTAAAACATTTCTCCAAAGCCAACTTCTTGCTTCTTAAGACAGAAGTGGCGAACTTCATGACACACATGTAGATGGAAAATACAGTTACGACTGCTGAATCCTACACAAATGCACTCTATAAGCACTTAAATGAATGCATGGATCGTGCCATCCCAAACAGACCCAGGACACTATCCTCCAAAAAAGGAAGCCAATCTGATGGTCGCTGCCATAAACAAACTCTACAACAGACAGAAGAAACTGTTGCAAAAGAGAGTAAAATCCCATGAGTGGAGGAGCTCCCTGGTCAGCCTCATTAAGAAGTTGAGATCCCTTATAAGATCCTTCAAAGCTAGCTACAAAAACAAAATTGCCAATGATTCTAGGGACAATCACAAACCATTCTATAGCTATGTCAAGAATCTCAATGGCAATACCCAAATCTGCTCTGAGTTACAGCACAACAGCATGACAATTACAGAACCAACTGATATTGCCAACATCCTGGCAGATTAGTTCAGTGCTAACTTTACCCCCCTCTCACCCCCTAAAGGGCCCATATCTATACAGGAAGAATGCAGAGTCCCTGTAATCACAACTACGCAGGTAAAACCTGCACTCTCTAAAGCTGAAAACACAGCATCCATGGGACTGGACAAAATCCCAGGATGCATTTTACACAAACTTCAGAATGAACTGGCTCCCCACCTAAGCACCATGTTCAGTCATGGCCTCACGTCAGGCTTTATGCCCACTGAGTGGTGCACAGCAACAGTTATCCCACTCCACAAAGGGGGAGCCAACAATGATCCCGGGAACTATCGCCCTATTAGCCTGATGAGCCTGGTCTGTAAGGCCATGGAACATATCATCATGGAACCCATAGACAAAGACACTAGTAACCTCCAAACTCTGGACTCCACCCAGTTCAGGTTTGTGAAAGGCAGATCATGCCTCCTGAACCTGATTGACTTCTTTGAGACAGTCACCAAAGCAGTAGATGAGGGTAAGGTGGTTCACACAGCCTATCTTGACCTTGCCAAGGCTTTCAACACCATCCCCCATTCTGAAATTATAGCTAAACTCACTAAACCTATGTCACAAGATGGGTTGCCAACTGGCTCACTGACAGAACCCATGCTATAAAAGTTGCAGACTCCAAATCTGACTTCAAACCAGTGACAAGTGGAGTACCACAGGGTTCAGTCCTGGGACCTCTCCTGTTTGGTATCTACTTCTCTGACATACAGGCTAACACAGAAGGCCTTTGGCTAATGAAGTTCACAGATGCCTGCAAACTAGGAGCCATAGTCGAGTCCCCAAATGATGTGGACGTCCTACAGAAGGGCCTAACTGAGACAGATGCC
Organism: Protopterus annectens; assembly: GCF_019279795.1. Lineage (NCBI taxonomy): Eukaryota > Metazoa > Chordata > Ceratodontiformes > Protopteridae > Protopterus > Protopterus annectens. Next base: position 1,119,973,902 of record NC_056726.1, read on the forward strand.
TGGTGTCAGAGCCATAGCCTCAAGCTCAATGCCAAAAAGTGCATTGTCATCCCCTTTGGTAAAAACTCATTAGCCATGAACTACCACATAGGTGGCAGTCTACTTAATGCCGAATGTGTGATAAGAGACCTTGGGACCCAGGTGGACACTAATATCTCCTTTTATAATCACATCACCACAGTACTTAGGAAATCCTTCTACGTAGCACACCTCATCACAAAATGGCTCTCATCCAGGAAAAAAGAGGTCATTGTACCCATCTACTTGACAGTTATTAGACCCATTATAGAATACAATGCCCCTTTTGGAATGTACCTCACAAGACATCTGCAGCAGCTGGAAAGGCCACAGAAGTACCTCACAAAGAGGATTACTGGCCTCAAACAGATAACCTACACTAACCGTCTCAAAAAACTGCAGTTTTACTCCATAGCATATCGCCTACTCCAAGGTGATCTTTGCCTAACATATAAAGCTATGTCAAACCCAGAGCTGTTGGACATGCTACACCTAAAAAAATCCCAATCCCTCTGAGCTACATGCTCTAGAGACCTAAACCTTGTGACCACAATAAACAGGACATGCTGGAGGGATAGATTCCTATCCCAGAGACTTCCCATACTCTGAAACAAGCTACCCGTCTATGTCAAGCAAAGTTCCTCATTAGCACTCTTCAAGAAAAATATTGATGAGTGGATGGGAAATAGGAAATACACCCTGGGGATCACTTCTGTGGCTCTGACAGATAGGGGTACAGGAAAATAACTTTCTTGGGTGGCATAAGCCAGGGAACCTTGTTGGCTAGGCTTACTTATGCCCTTGGCAATGATGACTACTGTGCTGACCACTGAATAATCTTTATGTATGTGATTTTTCAAAAGTCTGATGCCATAGGGTTTTTCTGATCATTTATCTAACCTAGGTGACTTGTTCCAAGTTGTGATATGTAGTACGTATTTGTCACTAGTATATTAGTATAGACATTGATGATAGTAATGCTGTACGTGACTATCTCCATCCTTCTTTGTTTGCATCTCTTGCTAGTTGACATATAGCACATATTTACATGGTTAACAGCATGTTACCTTAGTCATGCAGCATTGTTTGCTACATTACACATTTCCTTGTTGTCCGCCATTCTTGCAAGTACATGTTTGCTTCTGTATGCATACCTATGTTACTTATGGCATTCTAATATGTTACTGCACATGCCTCAAACTCAGCACTCACTACACTTCTGTAGATCTGTTTCTATTTTCAGTCCCCATGCTGACATGTAGTTCCAATGTGTGCCTCCCCATATTTCATTGATTCCACATACATATACTTAGTTATGAATAAAAAGATCCATGACTCGATAAAACCACAGCTTTATTGTAAATGTATAATCACTGACTTAGCGCTTTCACCCATAACACTGGGCTTCTTCAGAGTCAGTTACACTCAAAAAAAACAGAACTTTTATAGTCCTAAACAAGCAATCAGCCAATATAAAAAACACCCATTAAAATTAATTATCCAATTAACCATTTAACCCAACCCCTGCTGCAAAGGAAAAAACAGCACAAGAAATACTATGATAAAACATCTTAAAACAGAAAAAAAAATAGTTGTAATAAACTGTTTCATGTAAACCCCTTTGGTGAATACTTTGTCCAAGGAAAGTTAAAAGAAAGTTAAACATATAATCATCTGTAAAATAAACTGGGATTTGTGTTTTAATACACTTGCAATAGAAATGTTTTATCGAGTCACGGATCTTTTTATTCTTACTAGTGTTCGTTCAACTTGATATACTTTGTTATGTTGTTTTATCCCTAACATTGCTGCATGTTCCATGTCTGTTTTGCAGTCACTGTCATTGATAATCAGCATGATTAAATGTATTCTTACCCCTGAGTCATGTTGCAGCAATGACCTGTGCATTAGAGTACTGCCTTCTGTGTGACATTCCATGTCAGGCATGGGACGCAAGGCTTGTTTGTGTTCATTTTATTTTTGTCCATCTCTTGCGATGTTTATAATTACTCATGCTCCTGTATGCTGTTTACTGTTTTGTATCACACAGTTACACATCATACCATACTATGTGTGATGCATCTTTGATAATGTACTGTCCCTGATTTTTGGTTATGTTTGTGCTGATACATTCACATACATTTTATGGACCTAGATTTTTTGTGGTACTGGATATTTTGTGGATACTTTCCCATGCAAGTTATTTTTATGATGATATCCCACCTGTCCAATGACATCTTTGATTATGCACACCTCCTGCATGCCCCGCATTTTCCTGTGTGGTCCTCTTTGATGAAGTACCTTGCAGAGAGACTTCTTGCAGTGATGATTCACAGGTTCATAGGTGTGTACTAGGCTAATGGCACTTGGGCCTTTACAAGTCGAGCCATAGGATTAACCTGGCATAGTGACACCCGACCTTAGTTCCCAGTGGCTCTGTCGAGTAGAGCCACTGGTGTTATCCCCAAGGTGAATTTTCTGTTTCCCATCCACTCATCAAGATTTTTCTTGAAGAGGGTCAGCGAGGTGCTCTGCTTGACATGTATGGGAAGTCTTTCCATAGCATGGGCAGTCTCTGGCTTATGAGCCTGGCCCTTCAGCATGTTCTGTTAATTGTGGTAATGAGGTTGAGGTCTCTGGAGCATGTGATGCAGAGGAATTGGGATTTCTTTAGATGTAGCATTTCTAACAGAGCTGGGTCAGACAAGGCTTTGTAAGTCAAACAGAGATTGCCTCTAAGTAGGCAATATGAGACATAGAATAGTTGGAGTTTTTTGAGTCTGTCTGTATAGGACAAGTGTTTAAGGCCTAGAATCCTCTTTGTGAGGTACTTTTGCAGCCTGTCCAGTTGTTGCAGGTGTGTAGTGAGGTACATTTCAAATAGGGCATTGTAATCGATGACTGGTCTAATGAGGGTACAGTAGAGGGAGACAATGACATATTTCTTCCGGGATGCAAAACCCTTAGTAATGAGATGTGCCACATAGAAGGATTTTCTGACCATAGTGGCAATGTGGTGATCAAAAGAGAGGATGTTGTCAACCTGTGTTCCCAGATCTCTTATAACATCTTTTGTATTCAGTGGACTACAATCAATGTGGTATTTCATGGGAAGTGGGTTTTCCCCAAAGGGGATGACAACACATTTTTTGACACTGAGCTTAAGGCCATAGTTCTGACACCAGTCGTTGGTCACAGTGAGGTCATTCTGTAGGATGTCAACATCACTTGGGGAGTTAGTAATAGCTCCCAACTTGCAATCATTTGCAAACTTTGTCAGCCAGAGTCCCTTTGTGTTGGCCTGAAATTAAGAGAAGTAGATACCATACAGGAGAGGACCCAGGACCAAACCTTGTGGGACTCCACTCGTGACTAATTAGCAGTCTGACTTGAAGTCAGCTACTTTCACACTGTGGGTTCTATCTGTGAGTCAGTTTGCAACCCACCTAGTGATATAGGGGTTGATGCCAAGCTTAGTGAGTTTTTCTATAATTCCTGTGTGAGGAATGGTATCAAAAGCCTTGGCCAAATCAAGGTAGACTGTATAAACCACCTTGCCTTCATCCACAGCTCTGATGACTGACTCAAAGAAGTCAACCAAGTTGAGCAGGCATGATCTACCCTTTGCAAAACTAAACTGTGTGGGATCCAGAGTTTGGAGATTCCCTATATCCTTGTTTATTAGGTCCATGAAGATGCATTCCATAGCTTTGCATATCAGACTTGTCAGGCTAATGGGGTGATAGTTCCCAGTGTCTGTAGTTGCTCCTCCTTTGTGGAGAGGGATAACTGTAGCAGTGCACCATTTGGCAGGGACAAAGCCTGATATGAGGCTGTGATTGAACAGTGCACACAGGTGAGGTGCCAGTTCACTCTTTACTTCATGCAGAACACAATCAGGGATACTTTTAGGTCCCATAGAAGCTGTATTCTTGGCCTTGGACAGTGCTGTTTTAACCTGTGTGGCAGTAATATTGGGTGCCTGGCAATCTACTGTTATAGATATTGGTCCTTTGGGGGGGTAAATTTGGCATTGAATCTATTGGCCAGTATACTGGCAATATCTGTTGGCTCAGTATAGGAGGTACCATTGCCCAGTAGCTCAGAGCAAATCTGGGTATTGCTGTGGGGATTCTTTACATATCTATGGAAGGCCTTGTGGTTGTCTTTACTATCTGCTGCAATTCTGTTTTCATACCTAGCTTTAGAGGATTGGATGAGGGATCTCAACTTTTTGTTGAGGCAAATAAGGGAGTTATTTACAGTCTTGGAACTTCACCTTATTCTGCATCAGTTTCCTCCTTCTGTTGCAGAGTTTGTTTATGGCAGGGGACCGCCAGATTGGCTTCCTTTTTCTGGAGGAGAGTGTCTTGGTTCTATTGGGTATGGCGAGATCCATGCATTTGTGTACATGTTCGTGCAGTGCATTGGTGTATGATTCTGCAGTCACGCAACTATTCTCCATTTGCAAGGTTGCCGTGAAGTTAGCCACCTTTGTTTTTAAGATCGCAAAGTTAGCTTTGGAGAGGTTTTTCATGGTGGTTACCTTTGCTGGGGGAGGGTGCGAGGGTTGTGGATTTCCAATGTGATTAGTTTGTGGTCAGATCTAACCAGGGAGGAGCTGACTATTTGTGTAGAACAATGGTTGCCAACATTATTAATGACCAGGTCAAGGATGTTGCTACCTCTAGTGGGGGTAAGAACGAGCTGGTCCAGGGCATTGGAATTAATAACCTCTAGAAAATGTTGGGCAAGTGTATTGGTACATGAGAAGTTTACCCAGTTAATGGAGGGATAGTTGAGGTCGCCTAGCAAGAGAGTGTTAGGTCAGACCCTAATATTTTCCAGGGTGCTTAGGAACATGGAATGAGAGTCTTGGGACATGGTTGAGGACCTGCATTGCTGTCTTACCCAATGTTAGATGCACCTGAAGTACCTCTGATGCATTATGTTGGGCTACCAGTCTGAAGTTGTGTGCATCCTTTATGAATATGGAGACACCACTGCCTTTGGAACTTCAGTCTAAGTTCTGGGGCCGAAAGGTGTGGAATGAGTTATAGCCTGGTTGTGCAGGGGTGCTTTCTGCTGCCTTGAACCAGGTCTCTGTTACAGCATAAATGTCAATGTTCTCCATTTTAAGGAATGCCTCAAGCGAGTGCATTTTGAGATTCCTCTATATATATCCAGATGTATTCCTTGTTGCTTGCTGTGTAGATGTTCTTACTGGCATGCCTTATGCTTCTGCTGTGCATGATGTTTTATGTGAATAAATAATGGTCTCTCTCCATTAATTGTAGTTTGTGCTACTCTTGTTGGGCATTTGTATGTGCGGCTTGTCATGACTCAAAGGTCAGTGACATACAGTGCCATGTTGCCCGAGCTATGGCATATGTATGTGTGCATCCTCTGTTGCCCATGCCTATATCGTCTCACCCATGCACCCTAATGAGCATCTTATGACAGCTTTGATATGTCATCATCAAACATCTGTGATTCATTGGGTAGATCACCCACAGCTGCAGGTGGGAGACCACCAAGTTATGCTGTTATCGTGATGTGTAGCATGACACACACAGTGACCATCTGTGATATCTTTTCTGGTGTGCATTGTGATGTACCCCTGGATGTGTCCAGAAATCTGAATTTTGCTTTCAGCACTCAAAACACACACTCAGTGGTGGTTCATGTCACTGTATCTGCTGTGTTGCATCTGTTCTCTGCAGGAGCTGATGGGTATCTATATAGCATAATTAGTTAAGGCGCCAGTGCAGTAGGAATGAGAAAACACATGTTCAGCACATGCTTACTGTTTACAGGTCTAGATTTTGATTACATCATAACTGTCATCCTGCACTTACTGAGTAGTAGTCTCTCAGGAATTTCACCATGTTGTTAAGCAGCCAACAGACTGATTTCCCTCCAAATCAAGTATTATTCACACTACAAGTGTTCTTAAAGCTGGTAAAACTGGTCTAACAGTTTTTGTGTTATCTGATTGCCACAAGGCTTGCTGGTATAAACATATTCCATTTTTAAATCCCTGCAGACCATTGCCAGAATCTCCTTGTGTTCTGATTGAAAGTGTATCTCAAACAATTTGGAAACATAGAGCTGATAAGTCTATTTTTGGCATCTTAACTGTTCAGATTTCTGCACTGTCTTAATTTTTGCTGGACTTAATTATTAATATATTTGCTGGCATTGTTTCTGATCTGTGCTGAAACTGATTTTCTCCCATTCTATTCCTGTTGTGTTTTTCAAGTTGCTAAAACTGGTCTAAAATATTTTGTGTTATTTGATTGTCTCAAGGCTTGCTGGTATAAAAATATTCCCTGTTTGTAAATCCCTGTGTATCATTGCTAGAATCTCCTTGTGTTCTGAATGAGAGTGCTTCTAAAACAATCTGGAAATATAAAGCTAATGAGTATATTCTTTGGTACTTTGTTCATATTTCTGCCCTGTCTTAATTTTTGCTTGACTGAATTATTTATATATTTCCTGGAATTGTTTCTGACCTCTGCTGAAGCTGGTTTTCTCCCACCCTATTATGTTATGTTCTTAAAGTTGCTAAAACTGGTATTAAAGCTTTTGTATTATGTGATTACCTCAAGGCTAGTTGTTATAAAATATTCCCTGTTTGTATATCCCCGCATATCATTGCTAGAATCTCCTTGTGCTCTGATTGAGAGTGCTTCTCAAACAGTCTGGAAACATAGACCTGATAATTATATTTTTTGTCACTTTAAATGTTCAGACTTCTGCACTGTCTTAAATTTTGCTTGACTGAATTATTTCTATATTTGCTGGCATTCTGACTGATCTGTGCTGAAACTGGTTTTCTCCCACCCTATTCCTATATTCTTAAAGTTGGTAAACCTGGCCTAACAGCTTTTGTGTTATCTGATTGTCTCAAGGCTTGCTGGTATAAAAATATTCCCAGTTTGTAAATTCCTGCATATTATCGGTAGAATCTCCTTTTGTTCTGACTGAGAGTTCTTCTCAAACAATCTGGAAATGTAGAGATGATAAGTATATTTTGGACATTTTAGCTGTTAAAAGTTATGCACAGTCTTAATTTTTGTTTTACTGAATTATTAATATATTTGATGTATTGTTTCTGACCTGTGCAAAAACTGATTTTCTCCCACCCTATTCCTTTTGCGTTCTTCAAGCAGGTAAAACTGCTCAAACAGCTTTTGTGTTATCTGATCGTCTCATTGCTTGTTGGTTTAAAAATATTCCCTGTTTGTAAATCCCTACATATCATTGCTAGAATCTTCTTGTGTTCTAAGAGTGCTTCGCAAACAATCTGGAAATATACAGCTGATAAGTATGTTTTCTGGCACTTTAACTGTTCAGAGTTCTGGACTGTCTTAATTTTTGCTTGACTGAAATATTTATATATTTGCTGGCATTGTTTTCTGATCCATGGTGAAACTCGTTTTCTCCCACTGTATTCCTGTTGTGTTCATAAAGTTGGTTAAAATAGTCTAACAGCTTTTGTGTTACTTGATTGTCTCAAAGCTTGCTGATATAAAAATATTCCCTGTTTGTAATTCCATGCATATCACTGATATAATTTCCTTGTGTTCTGACTGAGAGTGCTTCTCAAACAAGCCTTGACTGAGGTTGCTTCTCAAACAATCTGGAAATATAGAGATTATAAGTATATTTTTGGCACTCCAACTGTTTAGAGTTCTGCAGTGTCTTAATTTTTGCTTGACTGTATTGTTTATATATTTGCTGGCATTGTTTCTGATCTGTGCTGAAGCTGCTATTCTGCCACCCTATTCCTACTGTGTTCTTATAGTTGGTGAAACTGGTCTAACAGCTTTTGTGTTATCCAATTGTTTCAGTGCTTGCTGGTATAAAAGTCTTCCCTTTTGTAACTCCCTGCATATCTTTGCTAGAATCTCCTTGTGTTCTGACTGAGAGTGCTTTTGAAAAAATCTGGAAGTATAAAGCTAAGCATATTTTTATGCACTTTATCTGTTCAAAGATCTGCACTGTCTTAATTTTTGCTTGATTGAGTATTTTATATATTTGCTGGCATTGTTTCTGACCTGTGCTGAAACTGTTTTTCTCAAAACCAATTCCTGATGTGCTCTTAAAGTTGGTAAAACTGCTTAAACAGCTTTTGTGTTATCTGATTGTCTCAAAGGCTTGCTGGTATTAAAATATTCCTTGTTTGTAAATCCTTGCATATCATTGCTAGAACCACCTTACATTCTGACCAAGAGTGCTTCACAAACAATCTGGAAATATACAGCTAAGTATATTTTTGGCACTTTAACTGTTCAGAGTTCTGCAATGTCTTAATTTTTGCTTGAATGAATTATTTATATATTTGCTGGCACTGGTTTTGATCTGTGCTGAAACTGATTTTCTCTCACCCTATTCCTGCTGTGTTCTAAAAGTTGTAAGACTGGCCTAACAAGTTTAATGTTATCTGATTGTCTCAAGGCTTGCTGGTATAACAATATTCCTTTTTGTAAATCCCTGCATATCATTGCTAGAATCTCCTTGTGTTCTGATTGAGAGTGCTTTTCAAACAACCTGGAAATGAAGAGCTGATAAGTATATTTGTTGGCCCTTTAACTGGTTAATTTTTGCTTGACAGAATTATTTATATATTTGCTGGCATTGTTTCTGATCTGTGCTGTAACTGGTATTCTCTCACCCTGTTCCTGTTGTGTTCTTAAAATTGGTAAAACCAGTCTAACAGCTTTTTTATTATCTGATTGTCTCAAGGTTTGCTGGTATAAAAATATTCCCCGTTTTTAAATCCACACATATCATTGCTAGAATCTCCTTGTGCTCTGACTGAGAGTGTTTCTGAAACAATCTGGAAAGATATAGCTGCTAATTATATTTTTTGGCACTTTAACTGTTCATAGTTCTGCACTGCCTTAATTTTTACTCGACTGAATTATTTTTATATTTGCTGCCATTGTTTCTGATTTGTACTGAAACTGGTTTTCTCCCATTGTATTCCTGTTGTGTTCTTAAAGTTGGAAAATCAGGTTTAACAGCTTTTGTGTTAGCTTATTGTCTCAGTGCTTGCTGGTATAAAAATATCCCCTCTTTGTAAATCCCTGCATATCATTGCTAGAATCTTCTTGTGTTCCAATTGAGAGTGTTTCTCAAACAATCAGGCAATATAGAGATGATAAGTATATTTTTGTCACTTTAGCTGTTCAGAGTTCTGCACTCTCTTAATTTTTGCTTGACTGAATTATTTGTATATTAGCTGGCATTGTTTCTGATATCTGTGCTGAAACTGGTTTTCTACCACTCTATTCCTGTTGTGTTCTTAAAGTTGGTAACACTGGTCTAACAGCTTTTGTGTATACTCATTGTCTCAAGGCTTGCTGGTATAAAAATATTCCCTCTTTGTAAATCCCTGCATGTAATTGCTAAAATCTGCTCATGTTCTGTCTGAGAGTGTTTCTCAAACAATATGGAAATATGGAGCTGATAAGTATATTTTTGGGACTTTAACTGTTCAGAGTTCTGCACTGTCTTAATTTTTGCTTGATTGACCTATTTATATATTTGCTAGCATTGTTTCCTGATCTGTCCTAAAACTGGTATTTGCCCACACTAGTCCTACTGTGTGCTTAAAGTTGCTAAAACTAGTCTAACAGCTTTTATCTTATCTGATTGTCTCAAGGCTTGCTGGTATAAAAATATTCCCTGCTTGTAAATCTCAGCATGTCATTGCTAGAATCTCCTGCTGTTTAGAATGAGAGTGCTGCTCAAACAATCTGAAAATCTAGAGCTAATAAGTATATTTTTTGGCAATTTGAGTGTTTAGAGTTGTACACTGTCTTAATTTTTGCTTTAATTATTTGGATATTTGCTGGCGTTTTTACTGATCTGTTCTGAAACAGGTTTTCTCCCACTCTATTCCTGTTGTGTTTTTAAAGTTGGTAAAACTGGTCTAAGTGCTTTTGGGTTATCTGATCGTCTCAAGGTTTGCTGCCATAAAAATATTCCCTCTTTGTAAATCCTTCCATATCATCGGTAGAACCACCTTGTGTTCTGACTGAGAGTGTTTCTGAAACATTCTAGAAATATAGAGCTGATAAGAATATCTTTGGCACTTTTACTGTTCAGGGATTTGCACTGCCTAAATTTTTGCTTGACTGAATTATTTTTGTATTGGCTACCACTGTTTCTGATCCGTGCTGAAACTGGTATTCTCCCACCGTATTCCTGCTGTGTTCTTAAAGTTGGTAAAACCGGTCTAACCACTTTTGTGTTATCTGATTTTATCAGTGCTTCCAGGAATAAATATTCCCAGTATGTAAATCCCTGCATATCATTGCTAGAATCTCCTTGTGTTCTGATTTAGAGTACTTCTGAAACAATCTGGAAATATAGAGCTGATAAGTATATGTTTGGCACTTTATCTGTTCAGAGTTCTGCACTGCCTACAATTTTGCTTGACTGAATTATTTTTGTATTTGCTACCACTGTTTCTGATCCGTGCTGAAACTGGTATTCTCCCATTGTATTCCAGTTGTGTTCTTAAAGTTGGAAAAAAGGTCTAACACCTTTTGAGTTATCTGATTGTATCATTGATTGCTGGTTTAAAAATATTCTCTGTTTGCAAATCCCTGCATATCATTGCTAAAATCTCCTTGTGTTCTGACAGAGAGTGGTTCTCAATCTGGAAATATAGAGCTGATAAGTATGTTTTTGGCACTTTAACTGTTCAGAGTTCTGCACTGTCTTAATTTTTGCTTGACTGAATTATTTATATATTTGCTGGCATTGTTTTCTGATCCGTGGTGAAACTGTTTTTCTCCTACTGTATTCCTGTTGGGCTCATAAAGTTGATAAAACTGGTCTAACAGCTTTTGCGTTATTTGATTGTCTCAAGGATTACTGGTATAAAATATTTCCTGTTTGTAAATCCCTGATGATCATTGCTAGAATCTTCTTGTTTTCTGATCAGAGTGCTTTTCAAACAATTTGGAAACATAGACCTGATAAGTACATTTTTGGCACCTAAACTGTTCAGATTTCTGGACTGTCTTAATTGTTGCTTGACTGAATTATTTATATATTTGCTGGCATTGTTTCTGATCTGTACTGAAACTGATTTTCTCCCACCCTATTCCTGCTGTGTTCTTAAAGTTGTAAGACTGGTCTAAACATTTTTATGTTGCCTGATTGTCTCAAGGTTTGCTGGTATAAAAATATACCCTGTTTGTAAATTCCTGCAGATCATTGCAAGAATCTCCTTGTGTTCTGATTGAAAGTGCTTTTCAAACAATCTTTAAACATAGAGCGGATATGTATATTTTTTGGCCCTTTATCTGATCAGAATTCTACACGGTCCTAATTTTTGCTTCACTGAATTATATAAGTATTTGCTGAGATGGTTAGTGATCTGTACTGAAACACATTTTCTCCCACCCTATTCCTGTTGTGTTCTTAATGTTGGTAAAACTGGTTTAACAGCTTTTGTGTTATCTGATTGTCTAAAGGTTTGCTGGTATAAAAATATTCCCTGTTTGTAAATCCCAGCATATATTTGCTAGAATCTCCTTGTGTTCTGACTGAGAGTGTTTCTGAAACAATCTGCAAAGATAGAGCTGATAATTATATTTTTGCACTTTAACTGTTCAGAGTTCTGCACTGTCTTAATTTTGTTTGAATTATTTGTATATTAGCTGGCATTGTTTCTTATCTCTGTTGAAACTGTTTTTCTACCACTGTATTTCTGTTGTGTTCTTAAAATTGGTAAAACTTGTCTAACAGCTTTTGTGTTTTTTCATTGTCTCAAGGCTTGCTGGTTAAAAATATTCCCTGTTTATAATACCTGCATATCATTTCTAGAATCTCATTGTGTTCTGACTGCGAGTGATTCTCAAATAATCTTGAAATATAGAACTTATAAGTATATTTTTAGAAGTTTAAATGTTCAGAGTTCTGCACTGTCTCAGTTTTTGATTGACTGAATTATATATCTGCTGGCATTGTTTTTGATCTAGGCTGAAACTATTTTTTCCCACCCTATTCCTGTTGTGTTCTTAAAGTGGGTGAAACTGTGAGTGTTTGTACAACTGGATTGTCTTAAAGCTTTCTGATATAAAAATATTCCGTTTGTAATTCCATGCATATCATTGCTAGAATCTCCTTGTGTTCTGACTGTGAGTGCTTCTCAAACCATCTGGAAAAATAGAGCTGATAAGCATTTTTTTGGCACTTTAACTGTTCAGAGTTCTGCACTGTCTTAATTTTTCCTGGACTGAATTATTTATATATCTGCTGGCATTCTTTCTGATCTGTGCTGAAACTGGTTTTCTCCCAACCTATTCATGTTGTCTTCTTAAAGGTGGTAAATCTGATCTAACAGCTACTGTGTTATCTGACTGGCTCAGGGCTTGCTGGTATAAAAATATTCCCTTTTTGAAATATGTTAGTTCTGACTGAGAGTGTTTCTCAAACAATCTGTACATATAGAGCTGATAAGAATATTTTTAGCAGTTGAACTGTTCAGTAATCTGCACTGTCTTAATTTTAGCTTGATTGAGATATTTGTATATTTGCTGGCTTTGTTTCTAATCTGTGCTAAAACTGGTTTACTCCCACCCTAGTCCTGTTGTGTTCTTAAAGTTGGTAAAACAGGTCTAACAGCTTTTATATTATCTGATTGTCTCAAGACCTTCTGGTATAAAAATATTCCTTCTTTGTAAATCCCTGTATATTTTTACTAGAATCTCCTTGTGTTCTGACTGAAAGGGCATCTCAGTCTGAAAATAGAGAGCTGATAAATATATTTTTTGGCACTTTAACTGTTCAGAGGTCTTCATTGTCTTAATTTATGACCAACTGCATTATTTATATATTTGCTGGTATTCTTACTGATCTGTACTGAAACAGTTTTCTCCCAGCCTATTCCTGTTGTGTTCTTAAAGTTGTTAAAACTGGTCTAACAGTTTTTCTGTTATCTGATTGTCTCAAGGCTTGGTGGTATAAAAATACTCCATTTGTAAATCCATGCATATCATTGCTAGAATCTTCTTGTGTTCTGACTGAGAGTGCATCTCAAACAATCTGGAAATAGAACGCTGATAAGTTTATTTTCTGGCACTTGAACTGTTCAGAGTTCTGCATTGTCTTATTGTTTGCTTGACTGTATTATTTATATATTTGCAGGCATTGTTTTTGATCTATCCTGAAACTAGCTTTCTCCTATACTATTCCAGGTGTTCTTAAAGTTAGTAAACTGGTCCAACAGTGTTTCTCTTATTTGATGGTCTCAAGGCTTATTGCTATAAAAATATTCCCTTTTGTAAATCCTTGCATATCATTGCTAGAATCTCCTTGTGTTCAGACTGAGAGCGCTTCTCAAACAATCTGTAAACATAGAGCTGATAAGTATATTTTTGGAACTTTACCTGATCAAAGTTCTGCACTGTCTTAATTTTTGCATGACTGAATTATTTATATATTTGCTTGCAATGTTTTTGTGTTATCTGATAGTCTCAGGGCTTGCTGATATAGAAATATTCCCAGTTTGTAAATCCCTGCATATCATTGCTAGCATCTCCTTTTTTCTGACTGAGAGTAGTTCTGAAACAATCTGGAAATATAGAGCTGATAAGTATATTTTTTTGTGCTTTATCTGTTCAGAGATCTTCACTGTCTTAATTTTTGCTTGACTGAATTGTTTATATATTTGCTGGCATTAGTTCTGATCTGTGCTGAAACTGGTTTTCTCCCACCCTATTCCTGTTGTGTTTTTAAGGTTTGTAAAACTGGTCTAACTGCTTTTATATTATCTGATTGTCTCAAGACTTTCTGGTATAATAATATTCCCTCTTTGTAAATCCCTGTATATCTTTACTTGAATCTCCTTGCGTTCTGATTGAGAGTGCATCTCAAACAATCTGGAAATAGAGAGCTGATAAATATATTAATGGCACTTTAACTGTTCAGAGTTCTGCACTGTCTTAATGTTTGACCGAATTAATTATTTATATATTTGTTGACATTGTTACTGATCTGCACCAAAACAGGTTTTCTCCCACTGTATTCCAGTTGTTCTTTAAGTTGGTAAACTAGTCCAACAGCATTTCTGTTATCTGATTGCCTCAAGGCTTGCTGGTATAAAAAGAATCCCTGTTTGTAAATCCCTGCATATCAATACTAGTGTCTTCTTGTGTTCTGACTGAGAGTGCATCTCAAACAATCTGGAAATAGACAGCTGATAAGTAGATTTTCTGGCACTTTAACTGTTTAGAGTTCTGCACTGTCTTATTGTTTGCTCAACTGAATTATTTATATATTTGCTGGCATTGTTTTTGATCTGTACTGAAATTATTTTTCTCCCACTGTATTCCAGTTGTTCTTAAAGTTGGTAAACTAGTCCAACAGCATTTTTGTTATCTGACTGTCTTAAGGCTTGCTGGTATAAAAATATTCCCTGTTTGTTAATCCCTGCATATCATTGCTAGAATCTCCTTGTGTTCAGTCTGAAAGTGCTTCTCAGACAATCTGGAAACATAGAGCTGATAAGTATATTTTTGGCACTTTATTCAGAATGGTACACTGTTTAATTTTTGCTTCACTGAATTATTTATATAGTCACTGGCATTGTTACTGATCTTTGCAGAAATTGTATTATCCCACCCTACTCCGGATGTGTTCTTAATGTTGGTAAAACTGGTCTAACAGCTTTTGTGTAACCTGATTGTCTCAATGCTTGCTGGTGTAAAAATATTCCCAGTTTGTACATCCCTGTAAATCATTGCTAGAATCATTTTGTGTTCTGACTGAGAGTAATTCTGTAACAATCTGGAAATAAAGAGCTGATAAGTATATTTTTAGGTGCTTTATCTGTTCAGAGTTCTGCACTGCCCTAATTGTTGCTTGACGGAATTATTTTTGTATTTGTTACCACTGTTTCTGACCCATGCTGAAACTGGTTTTCTCCCACTGTATTCCTGTTGTGTTCTTAAAGTTGGTAAAACTGGTCTAACACCTTTTGTGTTGTCTGATTGTGTCCAGGCATGCTGGTATAAAAATACTCCCAGTTTGTATATCCCTGCATATCATTGCTAGAATATCATTGTGTTCTGACTGAGAGTGATTCTCAAACCATATTCCTGGAAATATAGAGCTGATAAACAACAAATATTCCCTGTTTTAGCTGTTCAGAGTTCTGCACTGTCTTAAAATGTACTTGACTGAATTATTTATATATTTGCTGGTACTTTTTGTGGTCTGTGCTGAAACTGGATTTTTCGCAAGTATTCCCATTGTGTCCTTAAAGTTGGTAGAAGCTGTCTAATAGCATTTGGGTTATCTGATTGCCACAATGCTTGCTGGTATAAAAATATTTCCTGTTTGTAAATCCCTGCATTTAATTGCTAGAATCTCCTTGTGTCCTGACTGAGACTGCACTTAAACAATCTTGAAATATGGAGCTAAGTATATTTTTTGCCACTTTAACTGTTCAGAGTTCTGCACTGTCTTTAATTTTTGCTTGACTGAATTATTTATATATTTGCTATCATTGTTTCTGATCTGTGCTGAAACTGGATTTCTGCCACCATATTCCTGTTGTATTTTTACATTTTGTAAAACTGGTCTAACAGCTTTTGTGTTCTCTGATTGTCTCAAGGCATTCAGGTATACAATATTCCCTGTTTGTAAATCCCTGCATTTCATTACTAGAATCTCCTAGTGTTCTGACAGAGAGTGCTTCTCAAACAATCTAGAAATATAGAGCTGAAAGCATATTTTTGGCATTTTAACTGTTCAGAATTCTGCACTGTCTAAAATTTTTATAAAATAAATATATTTTACCAAGGCTTGCTGCTATAAAAATATTCCCTGTTTGTAAATCCTGGGTATCATTGTTATAATTTCCCTATGTTCTGACTGTGAGTGATTCTCAAACAATCTGGAAATATGGAGCTGATAAGTATACATTTTGGCTATTTTACTGTTAAGAGGTCTCTACTGTCTCAATTTTTGCTTGACTTATTTATGTATTTTCTGGCATTGCTTCTGATGTGTGCTAAAACTGGTTTTCTCTCACCTTGCTCCTGCTGTGTTCTTAAACTTGGTAAAGCTGACCTAACAGCTTTTGTGTTATCTGATTGTCTCAGGGCTTGCTGGTATAAAAATTTTCCCTGTTTGTAAATCTGCATATCATTGATAGAATCTCCTTGTGTTCTGACTGTGAGTGCTTATCAAACAATATGGAAATATGGAGCTGATAAGAATATTTTCTGGAAGATTAACTGTTCTGAGTTCTGCACTGTCTTAATGTTTGCTTGACTGAATTATTTATAGATTTCCTGGCATCGTTTTTCATCTGTGCTGAAACTGCTTTTCTCCCACCCTATTCCTGTTGTGTTCTTAAAGTCGGTAAAGTGGTCTAACAACTTTCATGTCATCTGATTGTCTGAAGGCTTGCTAGTAAAAATCTTCCCTGTTTGTAAATCCCTGCATATCATTGCTAGAATTTCCTTGTGTTTTGACTGAGGGTGGTTCTCAAACAATCTGGAAATATAGAGTTAATTATGGTTTTACAGTTTAACTATTCAGAGTTCTGCAGTGTCTCAGTTTTTGATTGACTGAATTATATATCTGCTGGCATTGTTTTTGATCTGTGCTGAAACTGTTTTTTTCCCACCCTTTTCCTGTTGTGGTTCTTAAAGTTGATAAAACTGGGAGCACATGTATAATCTGATTGTATCAAAGCTTTCTGGTATAGAAATATTCCCTGTTGGTAAATCCCTGCATATCATTGCTAGAATCATATTGTGTTCTGACTGAGAGTGCTTCTCAAACAATCTGGAAATGTAGAGCTGATAAGTATATTTTTTGGCACTTTAACTGTTCAGAGTTCTGCACTGTTTTAATTTTTCAAGGACTGAATTATTTATACATCTGCCTGAATTATCTCTGATCTGTGCTAAAACTGTTTTTCTCCCAACCTATTCCTGTTGTGTTCTTAAAGTTGATAAAACTGGTCTGACAGCTTCTGTGTTATCTGATTGTCTCAAGGCTTGCTGGTATAAAATATTCAGTTTTTGAAAATCCCTGCATATCACTGTTGAAGTCTCCTTGTGTTCTGACTGAGAGTGCTTCTCAAACAATATGGACATATAGAGGTGATAAGTATATTTTTAGCACTTTAACTGTTCAGTGTTCTGCACTGTCTTAATTTTTGCTTGACTGAGATATTTGTATATTAGCTGGCTTTTTTCTGATCTGTGCTGAAAATGGTTTTCTCCCACCCTATTCATGCTGTGTTCTTTAAGTTGGTAAAACTGGTCTATCAGCTTTTATATTATCTGATTGTCTCAAGACTTTCTGGTATAAAAAATATTCCCTGTTTGTAAATGCTAGTATCTCCTTATGTTCTGACTGAGTGTGCTATTCAAACAATCTGAAAAATTAGATCTGAAAAGTATATTTTATGTCTCTTGTACTGTTCAGAGTTCTACACTGTCTTAATTTTTGCTTGACTGAATTATTTATATATTTGCTGGCATTGTTTCTGATCTGTGCTGAAACTTGTTTTCTCCCTCCCTATTCATGCTGTGTTCTTAAAGTTGGTAAAACGGGTCTAACACCTTTTATGTTGTCTGATTGTGTCTGTCTGTGAAATTGGATGTTTTCCACCCTATTCCTGTTGTGTCTTTAATGTTAGTAAAAGTAGTCTAACAGCATTTGCATTATATGAGTGCCTGAAGGCTCGCTGGTATAAAGCGATTCCCTGTATTTAAATCCCTGCATATCATTGCTAGAATCTCCTTGCATTCTGACTGAGACTGCTCTCAAACAATCTGGAAATATGGAGCTGATAACTATATTTTTTGCCATGTTGACTCTTCAGTCTTAATTGTCTTTATTTTTGCTTGAATGGATTATTTATATATTTGCTGGCATTGTTTCTGATCTTTGCTGAAAATGGATATCTCCCACCCTATTCCTGTTGTGTTCTTAAATTTGATAAAACTGGTCTAACAGTGTTTGTGTTATCTGTTTTTCTCAAGGCTTGCTGGGTATAAAAATATTCCCTGTCTGGATATCCCTGCATATCATGGCTAGAATATCCTTGTCTTCTGACTGAGAGTGCTTCTCAAACAATCTGGAAATATAGAGCTGATAAGTATATTTTTGACACTTTAACTGTTCAGAGTTCTACACTGTCTTAATTTTTGCTTGACTGAATTATTTGTATTTTTGCAGGCATTGTTTTTAATCTTTGCTGAAACTGGTTTTCTCCCACCCTATTCCTCTTGTGTTCATATAAAGTTGGTAAAACTGGTCTAACAGATTTTGTGTTATCTGATTGTGGCCAGGCTTGCTGGTATAAAAATATTTCCTGTCTGTAAATCCCTGAATATTATTGCCAGAATCTGATTGTGTTCTGACTGAGAGTGCTTCTCACACAGTCTGGAAATATAGAGCTAATAAGTATATTTTTGGCACTTTAGGTGTTCAGAGTTCTGCACTGTCTTAAAATTTTCTTGACTGAATTATTTATGTATTTGCTGGCATTATTTGTGACCTGTGTGAAACTCGATTTTTCCCACCTTATTCTTGTTGTGTTCTTTGATTTAGTAAATGTAGTGAAACACTGTTTGCATTATCTCATTGTCTCAAGGCTTGCTGGTATAAAAATATTCCCTGTTTGGTATCCCTGCATGTCATTGCTAGAATATCCTTATGTTCTGACTGAGAGTGCTTCTCAAACATTCTAGAAAATTAGAGCTAATAAGTATATTTTTTGGCACCTTAACTGTTCAGAGTTCTACACTGTCTTAATTTTCGCTTGACTGAATTATTTATATATTTGCAGGCATTGTTTTTGAATTGTGCTGAAACTGGTTGGAGCTGATAAGTATAATTTGTGGCAATTTAACTGTTCAGAGGTCTGTACTGTCCAAATTTTTGCTGGACTTAATTATTTGTGTATTTTCTGGCATTGCTTCTGATGTGTGCTGAAACTGTTTTTCTCCCAACTTGCTCCTGCTGTGTTCTTAAACTTGGTAAAACTGTTCTAACAGCTTTTGTGTTATCTGATTGTCTCAAGGCTTGTTGGTATAAAACATTTCCCTGTTTGTAAATCCCTGCATATCACTGATAGAATCTCCTTGTGTTCTGACTGTGAGTGCTTCTCAAACAATCTGGAAATATGGAGCTGATAAGTATATTTTCTGACAGATTAACTGTTCTGGGTTCTGCACTGTCTTAATGTTTCTTGACTGAATTATTTATAGATTTCCTGGCATTGATTTTCATCTGTGCTGAAACTGCTTTTCTCCCACCCTATTCCTGTTGTGTTCTTAAAGTTGGGTAAAGTGGTCTAACAGCTTTCATGTTATCTGATTGTCTGAGGGCTTGCTAGTAAAAAATATTCCCTGTTTGTAAATCCCTGCATATCATTGCTAGAATTTCTTTGTGTTCTGACTGAGGGTGGTCCTCAAACAATCTAGAAATGTAGACCTAAGTCTATTTTTAGCAATTTAACTGTTCAGAATTCTGCAGTGTCTCAGTTTTTGATTGACAAAATTATATTTTTGCTGGCATTGTTATTGATCTGTGCTGAAACTGGTTTTCTCCCACCCTATTCCTGTTGTGTTCTTAAAGTTGATAAAACTGCGTGCACATGTATAATCTGATTGTATCAAAGCTTTCTGGTATAAAAATATTCTCTGTTGGTAAATCCCTGTATTTCATTGCTAGAATCATCTTATGTTCTGATAGAGTGCTTCTCAAACAATCTTTAAATATAGAGCTGCTATGTTTTGTTGGCACTTTAATTGTTCAGAGTTCTGCACTGTCTTAATTTTTTCCTGGACTGAGTTATTTATATATTTGCCTACATTCTCTCTGATCTGTGCTGAAACTGCTTTTCTCCCAACATATTCCTGCTGTGTTCTTAAAGTTGGTAAAACTGGTCTAACAGCTTCTGTGTTATCTGATTGTCTCAAGGCTTCCAGGTATAAACATTTTCCCTGTTTGTAAATCCCTGCATTTCATTGCTAGAATCATATTGTGTTCTGACTGAGAGTGCTTTTCAAACAATCTGGACATATAGAGGTGATAAGTATATTTTAGCACTTTAACTATTTAGAGTTATGCACTGTCTTAATTTTTGCTTGACTGAGATATTTGTATATTTACTGGCTTTTTTTCTGATCTGTGCTGAAACTGGTTTTCTCCCACCCTATTCCTGCTGTGTTCTTTAAGTTGGTAAAACAGGTCTAACAGCTTTTATATTATCTGATTGTCTCAAGACTTTCTGGTATACAAATATTCCCTGTTTGTAAATCCCTGCATATCAGTGCTAGTATCTCTTTATGTTCTGACTGAAAGTGCTATTCAAACAATCTAGAAAATTAGAGCTGATCAGTATATGTTATGTCTCTTTAACTGTTTAGAGTTCTAAACTGTCTTAATTTTTGCTTGACTGAATTATTTATATATTTGCTGGCATTGTTTCTGATCTGTGCTGAAACTGGTTTTCTCCCACCATATTCCTGTTGTGTTCTTAAAGTTGGTAAAACTGGGCTAACACCTTTTGTGTTGTCTGACTGTGTCCATGCTTGCTTGTATAACAATACTCCCGGTTTATATATCCCTGCATAACATTGCTAGAATCTCATTGTGTTCTGACTGAGAGTGCTTCTCAAACAATCTGGAAATATAGAGCTGATAAATATATATTTTGACACTTTAGCTGTTCAGAGTTCTGCACTGTCTTAAAATTTTCTTGACTGAATTATTTATATATTTGCTGGCACTGTTTATGGCCTGTGCTGAAACTGGATTTTGCGCACCCTATTCCCGTTATAACCTTAAAGTTGGCAAAAGTTGTCTAATATTTGTGTTATCTGATTGCCACAAGGCTTGCTGGTATACATTATTTCCTGTGTGTAAATCCCTGCATTTCATTGCTAGAATCTGCTTGTGTTCCGACTGAGACTGCACTCAAACAATCTTGAAATATGGAGCTGATAAGTATATTTTTTGCCAATTTAACTGTTCAGAGTTCTGCATTGTCTTAATTTTTGCTTGACTGAATTATTTATATATTTTCTCAGATTGTTTCTGATCTGTGCTGAAACTGGATATCTGCCACCATATTCCTGTTGTATTCTTACATTCTGTAAAACTGGTCTAACAGCTTTTGTGTTATTTGATTGTCTCACGGCATTATGGTATAAAATATTCCCTATTTGTAAATCCCTCCATTTCATTACTAGAATTTCTTAGTGTTCTGACAGAGAGTGCTTCTCAAACAATCTGGAAATATAGAGCTTTGATTGACTGAATTATTTATATATTTGCTGGAATTGTTTCTGATCTGTGCTAAAACTGGTTTTCTCCCATGATATTCCTGTTGTGTTCTTAAAGTTGATAAAACTGGTCTAACAGCTTTTGTGTTATCTGATTGTCACAAGTCATTCTGGTATAAAATTATTCTGTTTGTAAATCCCTGCATATCATTACTAGAATCTTCGACTGTTCTGACTGAGAGCGTTTCTTAAACAGTCTGGAAATATAGCGACGATAAGTATATTCTTACATTTTGTAAAACTGGTCTAACAGCTTTTGTGTTATCTTCATGACACCCATACAGATGGACAACACATTTATGACTACTGAATCCTACACAATTGCACTGTATAAGCACTTACACAAGTGCATGAATCCAGCTATCCCAAACAGAACCAAGATGCTATCCTCCAAAAAAAGAAAGCCAATCTGGTGGTATCATGCCATAAACAAGCTGTACAACAGAAGGAAGAAAGTGTTGCAGAAGAGAGTAAAATCCCATGAGTGGAGGAGCTCCCTGGACAGCCTCAGTAAGAAGCTGTGATCCCTGATAAAATCCTCCAAAACTAGTTATGAAAATAAAATTGCCACTGATTCTAAAGACATCCACAAAGCATGCTGTAGCTATGTCAAGAATCTCAATGGCAACACTCAGATCTGCTCTGAGTTACAGCACAGTGGCACTAAATATACAGACCCAACTGATATTGTCAACATCCTGGCAGAAGGTTCAGTGGTAACTTTACCCCCCTCTCACCCCCTAAAGAGCCCATCTCTATACCAGAAGAATGCAAAGTTCCTGTAATCACTGCTGCACAGGTAAAAACCACACTCTACAAAGCCAAGAACACAGCATCCATGGGAGCAGACAACATCCCAGGCTGCATTCTACATGAACTACAGAATGAACTGGCACACCACCTATGCACCATGTTCAATCATAGCCTCACCCCAGTCTTTTTGCCCATTTAATGGTTTAACAGTTATCCCACTCCACAAAGGGGTAGCCATGACAGACCCTGGGAACTACTGCTCCATTAGCCTGATGTCCCTGGTCTGGAAGGCCATGGAACATATCATCATGGAACTCATAAACAAAGACATTGAAGATCTCCAAACTCTGGACCCCACACAGTTCAGGTTTTTAAAAGGCAGATCATTTCTCCTAAACCTGATAGACTTCTTTGAAGCAGTCACCAAAGCCTTAGGTGAGGGTAAGGTGGTTCACATAGCCTATCTAGATCTCATCAAGGCATTCAACACCATCCCCCACACTGGAATTGTAGATAAACTCACTAAACTAGGTATAAATCCCTGTGTCAAAAGATGGGTTGCCAACTGGCTTACTGACAGAACCCACACTGTGAAAGTAGCAGACTTCAAATCAGGCTTCAGACCAGTGACAAGTGGAGTGCCACAGGGTTCAGTCCTGGGTCCTCTCCTGTTTGGTATCTACTTTTCTGAAGTACAGGCTAACATAGAAGGTCTTTGGCTAACTAAGTTCACAGATGACTGCAAGCTAGGAGCTATAATTGAAACTCCTAACGATGTGGACATCCTACAGAAGGGCCTCACTGAGACAGATGCCTGGTGTCAAAGCCATGGCCTCAAGCTCAATGCCAAAAAGTGCATTGTCATCCCCTTTGGTAAAAATTCTGTACCCATGAACTACCACATAGGTGGTAGTCTCCTGGATTACAGACCTTGGAACACAGGTGGACAGTAGTCTCTCCTTTGATAATCACATCACCACAGTGGCCCAGAAATCCTTCTATGTGGCACACTTCATCACAAAAGGTTTCTCATCCAGAAAAAAATAGGTCATTGTTCCCCTCTACTCATCACTCATTAGACTCATTATAGAGTACAGCAACCCTTTTGGTATGTATCTCACAAGACATCTACAACAAATGGAAAGGCCGCAGAGGTACCTCACAAAGAGGATTACTGGCCTCAAACAGATGCCCTATGCAGACCATCTAAAAAAACTCCAGCTTTACTCCGTCGCATATCGCCTACTCAGAGGCGATCTATGCCTAACATACAAAGCTATGTCAAACCCAGAGCTGGTGGACATGGTCCACTTAAAGAAATCCCAATCCCTCCAAGCTACACACTCTAGGGACCTAAACCTTGTCACCAGAATAAACGCAACATGCTGGAGGGATAGATTCCTGTCCCAGAGACTTCCCATACTCTGGAGCAGACTACCTATTTATGTCAAACAGAGCTTCTCATTAGCACTCTTCATGAAAAATCTTGATGATTGGATGGGAAATATGAAATTCACCCCAGGGATCACTTCTGTGGTTCTGCTTGACAGGGGCACAGGAAAATAATTTTCTTGGGTGGCGAAAGCCAGGGTACCTTTTTGGCTAGGCTTGTATAGGCACTCGGGCCATTAGCCTAGTACCTACATATGAACCTATGAAAGCCAAAAATAATGGTGGGTCAGAGCCCAAAATCAGGGACAGGTTTTAGACATTGCACTTATAAGTTTAGAAAGTTACAGATTTTGTGCTACCATGAACTTTCTGAAAGATATGAAGTCTGAACATCAAATGTCTATTATTTAGTGACTCACTAATATATCAGAAAACAATACATATTATAAAAGACAGAATAAAAATATGAGGTGCATATCTATACATTCTGCAAAATTCTGCACAGTGAAGAGGAATGCCAGGGAGTGCTAAGTGACATTTTTAGATTTAGATAGTCTACAAGACGAGGATGAATAAATATTTGCTAAGCAGCGCATAGTGCTTAACCTCAGAGGTAAAGTTCCAAGCTTAATATAGGTATTCTAGTTAGTCATCTAATTTAATGCTGGGTACTGTACAGTTGGCAGGTAATGAAATGTAAATACAGTTTTTTTCATCATATTGATCACTGCTGCAGTAGCCTTAGCTATACTGGTTATACAGCAACTTGCTAGATACCAAAGCTTCAGGACACCATCCATGCACCAAGACTGTCACTCAGGTTTTAGCAGCAAGCCCTACATAGCTTTCCTAACACTGAAGAGTGGACTCCTCTGAGGCTTCGAGGATTAACGGTCTGCTTGTGCTGTTCCTTTGCTGGGCATATAAGTTTGCTTTGGGGGAAATACTTTGGGCAGGATTCACGAAGCCTCCGTGTAAGAGTTACAAGGCTTACACGGAGGCTGCAGTTAAACGGTGTGAGGTCAGCATGTCATGCATATGCATGAGGGCATGCTGAATCACACCTAAGGCTAACACGGTCCGCGGAAGACAGTAGGGGGCATGTCCGTAAGGGCGAGCCCTGCAAACGGACATGCCCCCTGAAGAGTAAAAGTCCCAAAAGTAAACCCCCACGACAGAGTCCATGTAAATGTGAATAAACACAACATAACACATGCCCCTGCAGACTATGAACTTAAAATGTATAAATGAACATCTTATATATTTTTTTATAAGTTGTAAAGATGTTTGCCCGTGAGTGCGCTCGTTTGCGCGGGCGTGCTCAGCGCTCAGCCACAGTTAGCAGTCAGTGGAAAAGCATATAAGAACTAAATATGCAAAGTAAGCCAAGAAGCAATAGCGTAGCGGTAGAGATGTCAGCTGAAGAGGAGGCAGTCATGGTTCGAGCCCCCACAACATCAATTTTTATTTTTAGAGAAATAAGCACGAAACACATCCCTGACATATATGTACATATATAAAATTATATTTTATGTAAAATGTAATGAAATGGGCCATGTATTTTGAAGAAATGTGAGATAAAAAAATAAAAAAAAAATGTGAGATGTGCCCATAGCTGAGCTATAGTCTAACAAGTTGAGGATATCTGCTTGTAGGTGAGCAGTGTTTTAACAGGTGTAAAATGAGTGCCCATAGGTGAGCAGTGTTTTAACAGGTGTAAAATGAGTGCCTGGGGTTGAGCAGCATTTTAACATGCTGAAACTGTGTGCCCATAGCTGAGCTGAGCGTAATATGTGTGCTGACAACCAAACGACACGTAAACTGACGTAACCCGTTTGCGCGGAGCTGCGCAAC